>NC_044357.1:26389659-26466047 GCF_007364275.1 Archocentrus centrarchus
TTCCTAGGCAAGGAGGTGGTTTGGATTTGAAAATACTGACATTGCTCAAAAGACGGCAGTTTGCAGACGTTGTAAGAAAGTGGATAGCTCAACAACAAACCTGTTCCATCATCAACGAGTATGAGGAATATGAAAAGTTTCGGGAACCCGCTGTCCAAGATAAACCTAAATCAGCTAAGGTGTCTGGCAAAACACACACTCAGCAAACTTCAGCCCCCCCCCCTCCATGACAGCAACTAGTGGGATAAAAAGGAATATAATGGATGGATGGATGTTAATATCCTTTAAGTAGGTATGTTACAATCACTACGTCATAACCTAGCTCACCTGTTTGGAGCCTCGGATAATCTGCTGAAGCAGTCTACCAAAAAGCGGGTTTTAATCAGACGAAGGTTTGTATTTTCTGTGATTTTATTTATTTATTTTTTTCTTTTTGTTATAATGTAGGGGGAATCCCCCTGGACAGCCTCATTTTCGATTTTATTCATTCTGTCAAGTCTTCTGTATTAAGCGATTGCTTTTGAAAAACTCACTTAAGTTAAGGTGTCAAAAACACTGATTTAAGTCTTACATTTTACTAGCTCGCACTTCTTTTATAAACATTTTTAAATAACGCAAAAATATCTTTTATGATCATTATCGACAAAATTACAGAAAATATCGAGATATTTTTTTGCCAATATCGCACACCCCTAGCTAAGTTAATATTATTTCTCAGCTCCTGTGTGTCTACTCCACTCGGTGTGTGAGACGGTGCACTCACAGTGAGACTGAGAGCAGGCAAAGAAAAGCTAATATGACTGTAAATAACACAGTTGGATTGTTGCAGCCTCAGAGCAGGCAGAGGATTTATGAAAACACTTTGTTATGATCAAGTCAACCAACAGAACAGCTGCACAGATGTTTGTATTCAGGCTCAGACTGAGATCAGATACAGATCAGGGTTATTATAGTTAACGAAAACGAACGAAATAACGAAAACTGAAATTGAAAAAACATTGTCGTTAACTGAAATAAATAAAAACTATAATTAAAAGGAAAAAACGATAACTAACTAAAACTGAATTGTGAGTTTACAAAACTAACTAAAACTAACTGAAATTATCGATAAACTGACTTTCATTTACTTGTTTTTTTTTTTTTAAGCCTTGTGGATTGATATGAAATCATTTTTTCCTCTCTCCGAGTTTAAGCTGGGAGCGCCATCGGACAACTGTGAGTGTGTGCGCATGTGCGTGCGCTCACCGTGCTGGTCCGCAAAGTAATGGCTGCCGAGAAAGCGGCAGAGTCCCGTATGGAGGTTCTTTGAGTACAAGAGCACAGATAGAATCGAAAGTCTTGTTGTGGATGATGAAAAATTTGCGGATCACTTCTCAGTCAGGAAAAACCAGCAACATCAAAGTCCACCTGAGAAGCGCACAACGGCTACAGAAACCACTCTGATCCTACCAGGTAACCTGGCCTGCGCCTCTGAGAAACGGGACTACTTGTCGGGTCCACGCAGCCCAGAAAGTTGTGACTAAACTGTTTAGTCCTTGTGCGTTTCCGGCTACTTTATCAGTGAGAGAATAACAATCAGGAATAATAATCAAAGCATCAATATAAGGACTCACAACTGTCAGCAAATTCCTGGTAGGAGACTGCTGAAACTATCAGGATGGACGTGAAGGAATGAAGAAAGTGAAAAAAAACAGGGACAAATATGTTTGCAGCCAAAAAACGGAGCACAAAGAGCGAGGACCAAAAAAGAAGTCCCAGCCTGCGCCGCATATAAAACACCTGCACACGACCACAAGGTAATTAACACACACAATCCAGCTACACAAGCATAAATGTGGACATGAGGTCGGACACTTCTGTAGGTTGTGTACAGAGGCCGCAAAGGCCCTGCAAGTCTAATTAGCGAGCATCTAACCAAGCTAGCTCCAAAACAGAAGCAGCTTCAGGTGGTGAGAACATCAGGATGCAGCTGGATTTGAGCTTTGACTCCTTCAAAGAGTTTGTTTTTGTCAAACACCACATGTAGGTGTTGTTGATCTGCTGCACTGATGCTGAACTTTATTGTGGAGTTTATTGTAGAATTTATTGAGTTTGGGAGTTCATGTTTTTCTTTGTTTCTCCCTGTTGATGTTCATGTGTGTCCTTAATATTACACACATTTAGCATGTCTTGTGAACAGCTGGTTGTTGAATATATTTCTTTAAATGGTATCTTTTGTCAAGTTTTCATTACACAATAGTCACTTTTGCACCTTGAATCTTCCACCTGATTAGGTATGAAAATACTAAAACTAATACTGAAACTAACTGAAACTAACTAAAACTAAGCATGAAACCAAAAATAAAAACTAATAAAAACGAGAAAAACCACTCTGAAAACTAATTAAAACTAACTGAATTAAAGAAAAAAAAGTAAAAACTAACTAAAACTAAACTATAATGTAAAATCCAAAACTATTATAACCCTGATACAGATGTGATCCTGAAACATCCCCTGATCCATTTCTGCCTCTTTGACCCTCTGAACCTGCTTTCTGTAGACCTGCAGTGTAACCTGCCTGATGTCATCATGATTTATGGTTTGTGCTTGTTAACAAGGTGCAACTTCCTCCTTCCAACAGACAAAGATTAAATTAAAGCAGTGCGTCACAGCGTACGCCTGCATCCTGAGGAAATCCACTCAAACAATCTGAGATCAATAACACAAAAACTAATGAGAGCCGAGGAGAAACCATCACATTACATCACTGCCTTTAATGCAAATGCACCAGAAACTCGTTTCCATACAGTTTGCCTGCATGACGGTCAGGAAGCACACAAAGTCACATGACCCAAGCAGCTCTGGGAACTCAGCTCTATTAAAAAAACAGCATTCATGAGCACAGAGAGGACAGGAGCAAACAGATGGAAATCTCTGACACCAGCCAGAAGGCAAATGAGACCTGATGACATCATGAGTCTGTACATTACATAATTGCTGCATGCTTTGGTTACTTTCCATAAGAAGAGGGGGAGACGAAATATTCCAAAACAGAAGATGTTTTTTTTTTTATTATATGAATTGATGAAGATCAAAATCAAGTTTGGTTAATCTGAACCAAATACACATTCTTTATCCTGTCATGACATATTTAATTCACATCTTACAGGGTTTTTCCCCCCAGTCTTTATCTCAAAAGAACAAATCTGGATTTTTTTCAACCAAACTGAAAACAGTTTTTACTGATTTTAGATCTCATTAATTTATTTCTACTTTACACACGTCTCTTCTAGGAAGGGAATTTAGGGGGGTTTTTGACTTAAAAAAGAAGAAGATGATGTCCTCCATTCCATCAGAGTAGTCAGAGGGAAAAAAGCAGGTACTTCCTCCACAGCTCAGTCTCTAAAGAAAAAACCAACATGGCGCCCTCCGTGGCAGACGTGTTTGCGACGCGCTCCCTACACCAATTGTATTTGTTGTTTATTCTAGTGCTAGTTTGTGTGGCTAATATTCAGTGCTTGTACTCATGGATCACGTACAGCAGAGAAACACTATTGGACATTGGAAAAGTTTCCCATGGGCTTAGCTTAGACCTTTTGGACCATAGCCTTCTTCTGTGTTTGGATCATGCCAGCTCCAGCCAGCAGGCCGTAACACCACGATCACGCTCAGGCAGGCAGAGCAGCCGACAACGAGCGCATCCAAGACGGAAGCGTGGCAAGAGAGGAGGGCTACATGCTAAACTAAAGGCTAGAGCCACACGACCACCATTGCCTAGCCTTTTGGTAGCTAATGTCCGCTCTCTCGAAAACAAGATGGACGAGCTGAGAGCTAGGACAATAGCTCAGCGGGAGATCAGGGAGTGCTGTGCTCTGATCTTCACGGAAACCTGGATCACTGCAACTACGCCGGACTCGGCCATTCAACTACAGACCCACTCAGTGCACCGCGGAGACCGCACATCTGCCTCGGGTAAAAACAAAGGTGGCGGTGTATGTGTTTATGTCAACAAGCGATGGTGTGTGGACGTTCAGGTGGTGGAGAAACACTGTTGTACTGACATCGAAGTGTTGATGGTGAAGTGCAGACCCTTTTATTTACCGAGGGAGTTCAGTGCTGTGTTAATGCTGGCTGTTTATATCCCGCCGCGAGCCGATCGGACCACAGCGCTAGGAGTACTGCACGACATCATCAGCAAACATGAGACCGCCCACCCAGATGCTGTGTTTGTTGTTGCCGGGGATTTTAACAATTGCAGCCTCAGGACTGTTCTCCCTAAGTTCCATCAACATGTGAGCTTTCCCACAAGGAATAACAACATTCTGGATCACGTGTACAGCAATGTGAAGGATGCATACAAGGCTGTGCCCCGCCCACATTTTGGACAGTCCGACCATATTTCTGTGTTCCTCTATCCAAAGTACAGGCAGCTCCTCAAACAAGCCCCCCCAGCAATTAAAAGCATTAAAGTTTGGAGTGAAGAGACTGATCTGCTGCTTCAGAACTGCTTTAATGCCACAAACTGGGATGTGTTTAAGAATGCTGCTCTGAGAGAGGACAGTTCTGTGGATTTAGAGGAATATGCATCAGTGGTTACCAGTTATATCAGCACATGCGTTGATGATATTGTCCCCACCAAATGCTGCAAGATATATCCCAACCAGAAACCATGGATGAACTGTGAGGTACGCTCCATGCTGCATGCACGCTCAACTGCATTTGCCTCTGGTGACACGGAGGGCTACAGAAAGACCAGATATGACCTACGTAGATCCATCAGGGAAGCCAAGAGGCAGTACAGACTGAAGCTGGAGGGATATTACAAACACTCTGATTCCCGACGCATGTGGCAGGGCTTGCAACACATCACTGACTTTCAGCAGAGGAACAGCAGGATCACAGCCTGCAACAACGCCCTACCAGATGAGTTGAACCAGTTCTATGCTCGCTTTGACACCCTCAACTCCATCCAACGTAGAGAGATCCTACTACCGGAGGCAACACAGAGCTCTTCACCCACTGTAACATCGACTGAGGTGTGCAAGGCCCTGAGGAGGACCAACCCCCGAAAAGCACCTGGCCCCGACAACATCCCTGGCCGTGCTCTGAGGGTCTGCTCTTCAGAGCTGGCCGAGGTTTTTACAGATATTTTTAATTTGTCCCTCTCCCAATCATCTGTGCCCACATGCTTCAAGTCCACCACTATAGTGCCCCTCCCCAAGAAAACCAACACAACCTCTTTGAATGACTATCGTCCCATTGCACTCACTTCACTTGTAATGAAGTGCTTTGAGAGGATGGTCATGTCCCATATTAAAGGATCCATTCTGGACACATTAGATCCCCTGCAATTTGCATACCGTCAGAACCGTTCAACTGATGATGCTGTTAATGCAGCCATCCATACAGCCCTCTCACACCTTGAAAATAAGGACACTTATGTTCGAATGCTGTTTATAGACTACAGTTCAGCTTCCAACACCGTCATCCCAAGCAGGCTGGTTGAAAAGCTGTTCACCCTCGGAATACCACCCTCCCTCTGCCGCTGGGTCTTGGACTTCCTTACAGACAGACCTCAGGCAGTCAGAGTTGGTACCAGGACATCAGAAACAAAGACAGTGAGCACTGGGACCCCACAAGGCTGTGTGCTCAGTCCTCTCCTGTACACCCTGTACACCCTCTTCACCTACGACTGCATCCCCTCCCAAAGCAACACCTCCATCGTCAAGTTTGCTGACGACACCACCGTCATTGGGCTGATTACTGGGGGAGAGGAAGCAGCTTACAGGGAAGAGGTGGCCCAGCTGGTGTCCTGGTGCCAGGAAAATAATCTCTCCTTAAATACAGAGAAGACTAAGGAGATGATTATTGACCCGAGGAAGAGAAGAGACCAGCATGCTCCATTATTCATCAACGGGACTCAGTCTGTGCTGTGTTGTAGGTCCAGGTGAGGTCTTCACTGATGTGGGTGCCAAGGAATTTGAAAGTCTTCACTCTCTCCACCTGTCAAGAAAGCTCAGCAGAGACTCTTCTTCTTAAGGAAACTGAGGAAATTCGGATTATCCCCCAAGCTCCTCAGCAACTTTTACAGATGCACTGTGGAGAGCATCCTGACAAACTCCATCACGGTGTGGTATGGAAACTGCACCAGTCAGGACAGGAAGGCTCTCCAGCGTGTCATCAAAACAGCACAATTCATCTGTGGAGCTGCCTTCCCATCACTACAGGACACTTATAATACCCGGGTAATAAGGAGGGCACACAACATCATCAAGGACCGTACCCACCCACAGCACACACTGTTCACACTCCTGCCGTCTGGCAGACGTTACAGGAGTGTAAAAGCAAGAACAACCAGACTAAAAAACAGTTTCTATCCACAGGCCATCAGGCTACTGAACCACTGACTGATTACCAAACTGTGATTACCTGCCTTTCTTTCATCTGTATATATCTGTATATATTGCACTTGCTTTATTATTTATTTATTTTTATTTTCTACTTTTACTTTCCTAATATACTAGTTCTTAAATTTTATTTTAACTTAGTTGCTTATTTCAATTGTTTGTAAAGCAGTCGCAAGTAAGAATTTCATTGCTCAGCATAACCACAGTGTTTTGCGGTGTACATGACAATAAACTTCTTGAATCTTGAATCTAAAGCTGCTGTTTTTGGAGCTGCTGATGCGTCAACTTCACGGCGTGACACAGTGGCTTATAGCATCAGCGAGAAAGGCTTCTAAAGGAACCCCTTTTCTTTATGACATTATCCAGTTCCAAGAACAGAAAAACCTGTGTGAGACTAAGTTCAGAGCAGACTGAAGCCTGAGATTTTAGCTTGCTGGGGTCATTGGTACAACCCCAACTCCAAATATGTTTGTATGCTGTGTAAAATGTCAATAAAGACATAAAGTAATGGTTTGAAAATATCACAAACTCATTTTATTCAAAACAGAAACAATATTTAAATGGAGGAAATAAACCACTCCAAGAAAAATATGAGCTCATGTTGAATTTGATGGCAGCAACACGTCTCATAAAAGTCATTACAAATCCATGTTTCCCGCTGTGCAGCATTCCCTCTGCTTTACCAGTCTGTAAACATCTGGAACTGAGGAGAGCAGCTGCTGGATTTTTGGGAATGATGTCCCGTTCTGTCTGATAGAGCAGTGGTCCCCAACCTTTTTTGAATCACGGACCGGTTTATTGTTAGACAATATTCCCACGGACCGGCCTTTAAGGTGTGGCGGATAAATACGTCAAAATAAATGATACGACCGTAATCAAAAGTGTGATATTTTCAAGTATAATAATAAACGTGAATCCACTGTGTATTCGTATGCAACTCAATCAGCAGCGTCCTCCTAACTTCGCATCACAGCATGAATAGAATCCTCTCTGCCCAGCTCCCTGGTCACCATGGGAACATTTAAACATGCCTTCAAAATAAGATACACCGCAAAAACAATTACAGTAGAAATCACCTCAGTTGGATTCAAATGGCCCATGGTATTTCATCCGACTTGTAAAAAAATCCATCTTAAGTGTGAGTCACATAAAATCTGATTCTTCCAAATACCCGACAGTTCGGGTCTAATATCGAATTTCACTGCAGTTGCTTCTGCAAATTTTATCTCATATTTTTGCTCATAAGTGCGAGTTTGTAGCTTAGACTTGCTTCCTGCCCTTGTCTCCAGTGAAATGAACTGAGAGACACTAAAGCGTCTCCAGGCGTTGTTAGTGTGTGTAGTTGAACGAGTTGATGCATGGAAGTGGGCGGATGGGAGCTGAGGAGGGCTTTAGCGCTAAACTCATCCGAATTATGGATAATAACTAAATGGAAATGTATTACAATGGGACCAGATTTTTCATCCGATGTAGGCCAAAATCCGATTGATTTAGGAGATGATTTTATTTGAATTAATGTCAAGAAAAATCGGGACCTGCAGATGCCATCCGGCTAGAGCGAAAACCCAAATTGTGCGACTTCGACGCTTGAAAAATACAACTCACCGTAACACTGAATCAGTGTGAGCCCTGAGCTTGTTTCTCTGCTACTCATTTCTGCTTGTGGGTTGGTTGGGTTCTGCCTCACTACCAGTAGATTCGGCACACACCAATGCAAGCTTTGATTTGATTTGATAAACCTGATGGCACCTCGTATGGCCGCCTCGGTACCGTGCTCTCTAGTATTATCCTGGTTTTTGCTTATTATCTGTAATTACAGATACTCAAACCCTATGACCTACTCAAGAGGTGAACTGCTTAACATCAAGCAGTCAATCCCAGACAGTTTTTCTCCGGTTTTCACAAACCCAGAAAGTTTTTTGGAGATCGTAGTTGGAGGTGCAGCGGCCATCTACGGGACATGGAAAAGACACAGAAGAGGTAAACGCGTCGGAGCACAGAAAAGGTAAACGCGCCGGAGCGCTTGTAAAGCTGCGACAGCCAGATTCCAAACTGCACTTTCATCCATTCACCTGGCGAATCTCCGCTCCTTACCCAACAAAATGGAGGAACTACATCTACTCAACAGGACAAATAAGGACTTTGCACGTTCTGCTGCTCTCTGTTTTACTGAAACTTGGCTCAGCGAATCCATCCCGGACAGCAGATTGACCTTTCAGTCTACACCGCGCGTATCGCATGGCGGAGCTTTCGGGAAAAACCAAAGGCAGCAGAATCTGCTTCTATATTAACGAAGGTTGGTGTTTAGATGTCACAATTCTGAACAAATACTGCAGCCCAAACCTGGAATCACTATTCATAAACTGTAAACCCTTTTATTCACCACGGGAGTTTTCCTCCTTTATCCTGGTCAGAGTTTACATCCAACCTCAGGCAAAAATGAGGCATTCACTACAGACTCTAGCCGAACAAATAACTGGACTGGAACTGAAACACCCAGACTCACTTTTTATAATACTTCGGGATTTTAACAGAGCAAAATTAAACCGCGAACTGCCAAAATATAAACAACATATTAATATTCCTACCAGGGAAAATACATTGGATCACTACTATACAATACTTAAAAACTCATATCGCTCTGTTCCCCGGGCAGCTTTGGGACATTCTGATCACTGCCTGGTTCATCTCATTCCAACATACAGGCAAAAGCTAAAATCTGCAAAGCCTGTTGTCAAAACTGTGAAGAAATGGAGCAGGGAGGCAAAGCAAGAACTGCAGGACTGTTTCGACTGTACTGATTGGAGTGTTTTTGAAGCTGCCACTGAAAATCTGGACGAACTGACTGACACTGTGACATCCTACATTAGTTTTTGTGAAGATATGTGTGTGCCAACCAAGACCTTTCACACATACAGTAACAATAAACCATGGTTCACCGCCAAGTTACAGCTTTGCCAGGCTAAAGATGACGCCTATAGAAGTGGGGACAGAGACCTGTACAAGCAGGCCAGGAACACACTGACAAAAGAGATCAGACGGGCGAAAAGAACATACACAGAGAAACTAAAAAACAGGTTCTCAGCCAACATACGTGGGTAGGCACTCGCCTTGCAGCCGGAAGGTTGCAGGTTCGAGCCCCTGTCCCTGCACTACGTTGTGTCCTTGGGCAAGACACTTAAACCACATTGCCTAACAGTAGCGCCGGTCTCTGGGTGCATGACCGCAGATGCTCGTCTCTCGATGAGTGATCTGGAATGAACATTTTGTTGTGTGCCTTGTGGACACAATGACAATGAGTTCTAACATCTAACTACCCGGCATCAGTGTGGAAAGGCCTTAAAGTCATCACAAACTACAAGAGTCCACCACCCCCTACAGAGGCAAACAAAGACCTGGCTGATGATCTCAATACCTACTACTGCAGGTTTGATAGAGACAAGTCTACATCTCCCACCCACTCCAGCCAGACAACAACTGCCCTCTTCACACCCTTACTCTCTCTCCCTGATCAAGCTATTATCAGTCAATCTACTGGAATGACAATACATGAAAAGGAGGTGAGCCAGCTTTTCAGGAGACAAAAGATCAGGAAGGCACCAGGCCCACCCTCCTGCCTCAAAACCTGTGCTGACCAGTTGGCTCTGGTCTTTACGCAGATCTTCAATAAATCCTTAGAACTGTGTGAAGTCCCCTCCTGCTTCTAAAAATCCACCATCATTCCAGTACCCAAGAAACCCTCCATCACAGGGCTAAATGACTACAGGCCTGTCGCACTGACGTCTGTGGTAATGAAGTCCTTTGAACGTCTGGAGTTGGCTCACCTGAAGAATGTCACAGGACTCCTGCTGGACCCCCTGCAGTTTGCCTACCGAGCAAACAGGTCAGTGGATGATGCTGTTAACATGGGACTGCACTACATCCTACAACACCTTGACAGCCCAGGGACATATGCTAGGATCCTGTCTGTTGACTTCAGTTCTGCGTTTAACACCATAAAACCTGATATCCTCTCCTCCAAACTCTCTCAGCTCACTGTACCTCCTGCCATCTGTCAGTGGATCACCAGCTTCCTGACAGACAGAACAGCAAGTGAGGCTGGGGGAAATCACTTCAGACACACTGTCAATCAACACTGGAGCTCCTCAAGGATGCATCCTGTCCCCACTGCTCTTCTCCCTCTACACCAACGACTGCACATCGACAGACCCGACTGTTAAACTCCTTAAGTTTGCGGATGACACAACAGTCTTCGGACTCACACATGACGGTGACGAGTCTGCATATCGGCGGGAGGTTGAACGGCTGGTGCTCTGGTGCAGTCAGAACAACCTGGAGTTAAACACGCTTGGACGACGCCATCAACCTGACTCTGCACTTCATCCTACAGCATCTGGACTCCCAGGGAACCTACGCCAGGATCCTGTTTGTGGACTTCAGCTCTGCCTTCAACACCATCATCCCTGATCTCCTCCAAGACAAGCTGTCCCAGATGAACATGCCAGATCCCATCTGCAGGTGGATCATTGACTTCCTGATGAACAGGAAGCAGCACGTGAGGCTGGCGAAGAATCTCTCGGACTCCCGGACCATCAGCACTGGCACTCCTCAGGGCTGTGTCCTCTCTCCTCTGCTCTTCTCCCTGTATACCAACTGCTGCACCTCTGACCACCAGTCTGTCAAGCTTATTAAGTTTGCAGACGACATGACTCTCATCGGACTCATCTCAGACGGGGACGAGTCGGCCTACAGGATGGAGGTCAAACGTCTGGTGTCCTGGTGCAGCCACAATAACCTGGTACTGAACGCCCAGAAGACAGTGGAGATTATAGTGGACTTTAGGAAGCACACAGCCCCTCTACCCTCCATCATCCTGACTGACACCCCCATCACCACAGTGGACTCTTTTCGCTTCCTGGGAACTACCATCACCCAGGACCTCAAGTGGGAGCCCACCATCACCTCTGTCGTCAAAAAGGCCCAGCAGAGGATGTACTTCCTGCGGCAGTTGAAGAAATTCAACTTGCCAGCAAGGACCATGGTGCAGTTCTATACTGCCATCATTGAGTCCATCCTTACCTCCTCCATCACTGTGTGGTACGCTGGAGCCACCACTAGGGACAAACAGAGACTACAGCGCGTTGTGCACTCTGCTGAGAAGGTGATTGGCTGTAACCTCCCATCTCTCCAGGACCTGTACACCTCCAGGACACTGGGGCGTGCAGGTCGGATCACAGCCGACCACTCTCACCCTGGGCACAGACTTTTTGACCCTCTCCCCTCAGGCAGGAGGCTACGGTCCATACGGACCAGAACCTCCCGCCATAAGAACAGTTTCTTCCCCTCTGCTGTTGGACTCATGAACAATAACCCTAAAACTGTTACCACCACCCTCCACAAACGCTGATGACCCTATGTCTATGCACCTGTCTGATTGCACTGATGTACATATTAGTGGAATATAGTTTACATTCTTTTATCTTTTAATTAGTCTCTGCACTGTATATTTTGTAATTTTGTAATATTGTGTTATAGTTATAGCTCTAATATCTCTGTATATTTGCAATTTGTATACTTGTATATTGTCTTATAGTTTTTATACTTATTTGTTTTTTCTGTAAGCACGAAGTACCGCAGCAATTTCCTAATGCTGTGAACCTGTTCACCCATATGGCAATAAAAACCTTCTGATTCTGATTCTGATTAAGACTGTGGAGATGACAGTGGACTTCAGAAGACACCCCTCATCAATGATTCCCCTCATTATAACCAACAGCCCTGTGACGAATGTGGAAACCTTCAAGTTTCTGGGAACCACCATCTCTCAAGAACTGAAATGGGAGCTCAACATCAGCTCCATCCTCAAAAAGGCCCAACAGAGGATGTACTTTCTGCGCCAACTGAGGAATTACAGTCTACTGCAAGAGCTGTTGAGGCAGTTCTACTCCAGTTATTGAACCTGTCCTGTGCTCTTCTATTACAATCTGGTTTGGAAGCAGCAACAAAACAAGACAGGAACAGATTGCAGAGAACTATTAGAACTGCAGAGAAAATCATTGGTGCTCCTCTGCCCAATCTTCAGGACTTGTTCACTTCTAGAACCAGGAAACGGGCAAAGAAAATCATGTCAGACTCCTCACACCCTGGACACACTTTATTTCAGCTCCTTCCCTCAGGCAGGAGATACAGATTACTGTACACAAAAACCACCAGACACTCAAACAGTTTCTTTCCTCATGCCATCACACTCATTAACAGCTGATCAATAACATTGATCTCTACGCAATTTCCTAATTGTTACAAACTTTGTTGTTACACTATAACGCACACTACACTTTATTTTATTATTTATCAGATTTTGGATATTTTATATTTCTTAAATTACACTGCACCTTCCCTTCCCAGACCCGTATTGTGTATTGTATATTGTATAGCATTTAAGTTAAATTATAGGACACTGTATAATACTAGAGAGATACCATCAAACAGAACCAAATTCCTTGTGTGTGTAAACATACTTGGCCAAAATAAAGTCAGATTTTGATTCTGATTCTGATTTCACAGGGAGAGTGGCTGCAGAGCCGTGGTGTCGGGAGAGAGTCAGCTTGATAGCTGGGTCCGCCTCACTGCTATCCCTGGTGTTGCTAAATATAAATGGTAAATGGACGGCGCTTTGCTACTCTAGCTGATCAGTCAAATATTTAAACGAGCGTTATGTAGGTCAACCAACTGATTTCGTTAGGCATGGGAACCAGTGAAGCTTCTGGGTTTAATTTTAGTGGTGACATATCACGTGACCAGAAGCATCTTGACACGTCAAGATGAAGTCATAGAGGGATGTAACCATAGACATATTCCCAACAACAAAAGCTCATACAAAAAGAGTTGGATTGATCGTTCAGCCTCAGATAAGTAAAACGGAAATAATATAAGTTAATTATTCTTTAAGTGCGGTCTGGTACCAAATGATCCACGGACCAGTGACGTGCAGTCAGGGAAGGCAGGTGAGGCAGTGCCTCCCCTGTCATCACGACAAGTAAGATACTAACCAAAAAAAGATTGTTTGACCTTACATTAAATATTTGTTTTTTCTTGCCATCATCACTGAACAGTATGGAGTTCATTAAAGCATAATTAATCATTAGTATAATTAAAATTGAAATCTAAGCTTCTATTTTGGGTTCATATATGTGAGCATTTGACTCCAGATGAGTCAGATGCCTCACCCGTCACAAACCTCACCGCACGTCACTGCCACAGACCGGTACCGGTCTATGGCCCCAACTCTCCATCTCCATGCTTCAGTAAGTATGGAAATGGAGAGTTGGAACAGTATGTGACACGTCGATGTGAATGACAGCGAATAAGATCAGCAGATTCAATCTTTCACAGACACTATTCTACATGATGACATGATCTCTATCACCAGTGTGTCCGTGTGTGTGTGTATGCTCGCCTATGTGTGTGTGTACACTGTGAGTTTATCTGGGGCACCATCAGAAATTATCCAGTGGCTGAGCAGCATTAAATCTGCATGCAGAGCATCTCAGCAGGAAACTCAGGCAGTAATGAGGACACACACACACACACACACAGAAATAACCACTTCACACTAAACCACAGACACACACACAGAGAAAACTCTCTGCACTTTTACACTTTCAAACTTGAAACATGAAAAAATATCTGAGTTTTTGGTTCTTCCCTTCATGTGAGCGTTCTCTCTGAGGTGTTTCCTTAAAAGTCACATTTCTCCACCCTTCGCATCTCACACTTTTTTGCTCCTGTGTAGCTCAGAAACTTGAGTTAATCTTCAGCTGCTATGGTTTGCTTTGGGGGAGGGTTTATACAGAAAGAACAGGAGGGGGAGGAGGACTAAAAGTGGAGAAGAAGCTGTCCCACAGGTTTAGAATAAAAGATGAGTCTGCAGGGGAAGTGAAGGTGTTGGATTAACACACACAAAGAGGTGCAGTGGGTCTGAGTCATGTTGCAGAACTCACAGGCTGGGAATTCACTCTGAAAAAGTCTGCTTCTATACATGTCTCAGGTTTCCATTCAAAACTGCACAGGTGAGTCTCTACCCAATGATGTGTCAGCACTGTGACATCAACCCATTGGTGAACTCTGGGTGTGTCCCACAGCAAGCCACAGCACAACCTGTTGAGGACCTTTGATCCGCACAGAGAGAAGGTGAAGGTCATAGATATCAAACATCCAGCCTGACAAAAGCTTTTAATCTCCAGTCCAGGTTTGAAGGACAGAACAGCACGAGAGAGCAGCCGATCTGTGGCCTGACCTCACTATCATACTCAGAACTCGAGCTTCCAGCAGCAGCTTCTCAATCAGCGCCCGATCAAACATGTGCTGATGCCTTTCTAATGTTCGCCACTCACACGTTACTGTGTTGCTAAAGGGCGTCTCCTCTGTTGTTCCTGCACACTGAAACATTCTCTGAGCTTATGCAATAAAGCAGAAAACCTAAACACAGACACACAAATACACACAACAGCTGCTGCTGTGATTCACAACTCAGACTCTGAAGTGGAGGCTCCAGGTTGGATTCTCAAGATTCTTTCAAACCCTGAGATCAGTACTTTGGTCCATCAACCCTCTAGGTTCCATCTGGTTCTGATTGGACTGTTTCATCATCCAGGTGGGAAAAATATGCCTGATGTGACTACAAGTGCAGAGCTTCCATCAGCAGAATGCAAAATTTATGACCAACACTCACCCTAGGCACCTTTAAAAGGAAAGGAGCCAGCTGATCTGGTTCATCTGACTAGGATGCTCCTGCATGTCTCCGGGTGAGGTGTTTTGGGCATTTCCAACTTGGAGGAGACTCTGAGGCAGACCCAGGACACACTGGAGAGAATATGTCTCAACCTGCTTGGGAATATCTTACTGTTACCAAGAGGAGGGTGGGAGTGGGAAGTCTCTGTACCTCTGTTTAGACTGCTGTCCCAGGACCCAGCTAGTAGATAGAAAATGGATGGATGGACACCCTGAACCATCATGACTATAATGTTTCAGGAGGTAACACACCTTTCTGACTCTGTGGTTGCCTCTAAAAGTCTGTGGACTGATTTTCAGGTGAAGGAATTGTGATGAAGTTTCCACTAAAAACCAAAGGAAGTGAAATTTATGTTCTGAGTCTCAATCCTTCACTTCTGCTTCCAGCACCATCATAGAGGAACAGAAGTGAATGCAAGCTTAGCTGTTTGTTTAGTGGACTCTGTTTCTAACAACCAGCTTCCTTCACAACACAGACTCCAGCACAAGCTCCACCTAAGGACAAGACACACTTTATCAACTGCAGAGACAAAAGGACTGAAACCATAACACCACCTCAGCTCAGCCTTGGCAGTGGAAGATGACATCAGTCAGTATTGTACAGCCAGGCTGTAGTAGCACCAGAGTGTCACTAACAGTTTACCCACTTACCCCATCTATCAGCATTTGGTGGTCCCCCTCCTACAGACTGCAACTGATTTAATGCCCACTGGTCTCATTAATTATACACAGAGAGCCTTTAATTATAAAGCCAAACAAATTATTCCTAAAGTTCAGAGTCACTCACAGCCCCAGATTCAGTCATTATAACTTCAAAGTAAATGTTTATGTTGGAACAGAGTGAGTGGCTGAAAAAAAGACTGTACAAGTTCTCAGGTCAGGTCTTTGTGCTTGAAGATTTCTTTGTTAATTTACCTGCAGGAACACGAATGAATAAAGATGAAGGACAGACAGGTGGAAATGGGAATATTGCAGCTGCTCCTGATGGGTTAAACTGGACAAACATCATATTAAACTGACTGACAGGTGAGAGCATGATTAATAAACGGCCTCACGCCACCCTGAAGGCTCAGTGATGTCACGCCTATACGCTCAGACAGGACAAACAAATCAAACACATGTTAACCCAAACAGACCCCGCCCACTTCAGAGAGGCTCTGAGGCATTTTGGGATAATCCAACACACACACACACACACACACACACACAGTTTAGCTATCAGTTCATGTCATCACAGACCGATAAGAAGTGTTTCGACCTCTGAGGATTTTTCAGGAACTTCCTGGGTGGAGCTTGTAGCTCAGCAGCGTGTTGTCAGAACGTAGGGAGAATGTAGGGAGCTATGGACAGGTTGTCTACCTGCAGCTACGTGCTTTTGTGTTTTCAGAGTTCTGCACGGGAACAGGTTTTGGCAGGTTCAAACACCTCTGCAAACAAATACAACATGCGCACCAAGATCCCAAAAGAAAAGTAGAGACATAAATATTTTAGTTTTTAAACTCATTTATGTTTCATTTCAGTCTCCTTACACTTGCATTTTGCTGAAAAAAAACACTGCACCTTCTCAAAGGATGACAGGAAATGTCAGTCCAGTTCAGTAGTGGCTGAAGTGCAGTGGCTCAGACAGCCAAGCTCAAGAGGAGAGATGAGGGAGATGGAGAGAGAGATACAGAGTTATTTATTTCCTGCTTCCCACACAGAGACAAAGCAACATGTAAATGTAGCAGCAGGAGAGCAGCGAGTCACATTTACATCCACATTTAAGCTCAGAGAGAAAACACTTTGCGGACACAAATCATTCTACCGGAATGTGTAACAGTGTAGGTCATTAACTTTTTAACTCCTTGATACCTTTAAAAATGCTTACTGGGAACAGCTGATTAATAAATGCATTTACAACTTTGGCTGCCAATGAAGGAAACCTTGAAGTTGAAGCTGCTGCTAGAAATTTAGTGCAATGATCACTCCTGGAGTGAGATGGATGTCAGGACGGTTTCAGCATTGAAAAATTAATATTTGAATCTTGAAAAACCAAATGCCTAATGAACAAAATTTTTCAGGTGCAGCACACACTCAACGCTGTGGTTTGGAGCAGGAGAAACTGTACTGAAGACACAACAAAGACACAATGTAACAAAGCTGCTTCATCACCAGACAGGAAGAAACTGCAGCTCCAAACCAGCACTGAGCCTCCACCACAAACATTTAATGAGAAGGTCTGAAAGTCCTGCCTGCCCCCACAGAGCCAGATTACTCAGTCTGAAGGCTCTAAATGAAAACGGTGTCGTTTTGATGAGTTTCGGCATTTCGTTTACACGAGAACGGTGTGAAAACGGGGTCCAGAGTGCAGCGTTTCAGAAATGCGCCGTCCTGTGTTTCCGTGTAAACGGACGAATACGCTGGTTTTTGGAAACGGGGGTACTTGCACGTGCATACTGTGGTGGCGACCGCCATAGTTTTGCATGCATGCGCTAAAGGAACAACAACAATGGCAATGGCAGATTCAGCAGTGCTTCTTGTGTTGCTCAGTCTTAAAAATATATGCGTACTTCGAGTGGCACGATTCCCAGTCAGTATTTTCCTGTGTTTTTGCAGTTTTATAATTTAGTGTTGTGTGCAGCAGCAATCCAACCTCGTTGTCAGTCCACACAAAGCTTCTCACATTGACCCTTTTGTAAATAATGAACAAATCTTTGCCGCGCATTCCACTGAGTCCCTCAACGCATGCGCGTGTTGTGTAAACAAGCCTCGCGAAAAAAAGAAAAAAAAAGGAAAAAACACACCGCCAGCTTGTGGCCTTGCAGTGGAAATTACAGCGTTTTCATTGTCTGTGTAAACGCAGATCATTTTTTGAAAACGCGTGTAAACGGGAGGCCGAAACGCATCAAAACTACCCCGTTTCCACTGGAAACGTTGTCGTGTAGACGGGCCTAAGTGGCCCTGCTTAACGAAGCTGACCAGCAAGTACAGGAGGAGCATTACAGATCTGACCTGAACCACACAGAGCTGACTTACACAGACGCACCATTTATCTGCGTAGAGCTTCAGTCAGAAATCTGCCTGTGACTGATTCTAACCTCAAACATATGTTCATGCTGTCATCAGAACTGCAGCTAATGAGTTGTAATTAGTCTGTGTTAATCCCAAAGAAGGAGAAGACTTAAGAGGTGTGACTCTCCATCCTGAACTATTAGTTCAGGACAGTCAGTGCACTGCTTAAGACCTTCAGACAGGCAGCTCCATCTGTTCTTGACCCCTTATCCACTGCAGGGTGGCGGGGGGCTGGGTGGAGCCTGTCTTTGCTGACTTGTTCACAGTCGGTCAGTTTCCCAGATATGCTCAGCCTTGTCCTGGACTAAAACTTTCTTTGACTCGAGTCCGGGAAAGCTGAGTTTAAAAGCTGTCCAAAGGCTGCACAATCGCTGGATTTCTTTAGATTTCCCAACACGGTGCTGACAGAAAAAAGAGAGAAGCTACGGCAGAATGTGGAGAGGTCACTGGCTGAAAGAAAAGTGCTCCTATTGGTTGGTGAAAATGTTCATATAACTGAACTTCACTGTGTGTAAAATAGTATTAAACATGTCTGACTTATGGAGAAAGAAGCTGAATCTCAGGGTTACGTTTGTACACAACACTGACATTTTGATTGATTGTTTCAGCTTAGATTTTAGGAGTTTCACTGAGTTACTATGAGATGATCATATTTTTTAGACTGTAAGATTGAAAAAGCTGATGATCTAATAATTACAGACAACGCCAGGCCTGCTGTATTCACTAAAACTGAAGACGGTTCTTTTGCATCCATCCTTCTTCTGCCTCTAATCTGGATCTCGGGGACTGCACTCTAAGTAGAGGTGCCTCCCTTTGCCTAGCCCCCTCCTCCAGCCCCCTCTAAGCCAGCTGAGCGACATAATCTCTGTCCTGGGTTTGACCTGGTATTTCCTCCCTGATGGACACAAAACATCTCACCAAGGAGGTGAGATACTCTGAGCTCCTCACCCTCTCTCTAAGGGAGAGCACACACACCCTTCACAGGAAGATTATTTCTGCACCAATTCATCTCTTGCTCCCTTCCTCCTTCACTCAGGAACACCACCCCAAGATCCTTGAACTCATTCCTAACCTGAAGTGGTCACTTCACTCTTTTCTGGCTGTGAATGATGGACGCAGACTTGGAGATGCTAATTCTCACCCTCGCTGCAAACGACGAGGAGGTCATCCCTCAGTGAAGCCGACAGACCCACATCCTCCACAGCTGTCTCAGTTTTTGCTTCTTTCAATGAACTAAAGTGCGTCTGCTGCAGCAGCAGCAGGTAAATAGGAGCCACCTTCAAAGGTTTCCACTTCTCAATTTTTACAGCTGATTTTTCCTGCTGATGCTGCAGGAACACAGACATGATCAGCTCTGCTCTCACACACTAAGCATGTGGACAGGTGTGACGACAGGTTTGCATCTCTCGCTCTCTCCTGCATACCCGCAGCCTGCCGTTATTTACAGTTAACTTTTTAAAATGCAGCTGAACCATTGTCGTCTCCACAGGTGCTGAGCACTTTTTTTCATCCAGGTTTAGTGTTTGTCCTGAGAGCAACACCTGTCTGATACCATGTGACAACAGCTGCCTCAGCCCATCAGTGTTTGTGAAAATTCAAAAAGAAATGCAGTGCAGTAAAATAGAATTAAAATTAGTTACAAACTACAGTTTAATCATCCTGCGCAATGGTCAGTATCAAATTTCCCATAGAGATCATTATGTGATAATCCTTTGAAAAATCCCATCAAATCACCCTGAAAACATCAGTTTTGGTCAGTAGTAACAGGACTAGATGCTCATAGATCCTGCAGTCACTTCCTGAAGGTCCACACATGAAACTGAAAAGTCGAGTCGAGGTGTGGAAGAGCTCAACAACAACATGACAGTTAAAATACAGCTCAGAGTCAGAGTCATGTGCATCATTATCAGCAGCTTGTAATAAAATGAAAGAGTAACAGATTAAAGTCGGCTGAGAGCAGGAAATGCTTCTCAGTCGCTCTCTGATCAGAACCGCTCGAGGAAGAAGTTTAACTCCATCATTGTTCTTAGAGTTTTCAGAAAGCAGAGCTGAAGGTCGGAAAACCTTTTTTTTTTAATCCAATGTTGTCCAAAGGTGTGAACGTGACTTTCCCTCCCTGCTGTAAACAGTAATGTAAGAAGAAACTTTTCTTTTTCTTTTCTTTTTCTGATTCAGTGGAACAGGAAATGTTACAGATGGAAGGATGCAGGTGGGATAACTGTGCGCTCTGCTGCAGGAGGAAGTTTAATTTGTACTGTCAGAACCGCCTGATCTCAGAAAGCCTGATTCAGCAGAGGTTTCAATCACATACTGCTGAGAGCTTAAAGAGTTCATGAACACACAAACAGCTTCCTGTGAATTAATAAAGAGTCAAAGATTAGACTGGAAACTCAGCCCAGATTAAAGAGCCTGTCCTGAATCCTACAATTCCCATAATGCATCAGAGACTCACTACCTGCAGAAATTTTTTTTTATGATTTTGTTTAGTTTTCATCTTTTCCTTCCTGTTTCTTATCAGCTGTTTCCATCCATCAGACATAGGACAAGAGGCAGGGTACACCCTGTACAGGTCGCCAGCCTGTCACAGGGCCAACACAGAGAGACAGACAACATCCACACTCACATTCATGCCCTCATTCACATTCACAATTTGAGTTTCCAATTAACCTAACCCTAGTAACTGCATATATTTGGACTGTGGGAGGACACCGGAGTACCCAGAGAAAACCCACGCAGGAAAACACGGGGAGAACATGCAAACTCCACAGAGAGAGAGAGGGAGGAGCCTGGGCCTAACCACCGCCGAGCTTATCAGCTGTTTGATTTTATGATTTGTAGATTCTGCTCCTCTGTTTATGATACTGAAGAAATAAAGTTGGAGGAGAAACACTGAACATTAAATAATCTGAGAAGCAGGAATAAAAAGTTTGGGTGATGACTGCACTGTCATGACAGACTAACTGAAGTGTGTGTGTGTGTGTGTGTGTGTGTGTGTGTGTGTGTGTGTGTGTGTGTGTGTGTATAGACATCTGAATAGGCCTGACGAGTTCATCCTCTGATACTTCTGTTGCTTATTATAGAGACTGAACTTTAATCACTGAGCTGCAGGTGAACAGATGAAGCTGTCAGCGGTCTGAGTGATGAATCATCAGGAAGTGTAATAATGGTTCAAATCCAGGCTGATAACGGGTTCAAACTACCAGCAGAAAATCTGTGTGGCCGGTTATTCGTCTCATAATGATAGAAACCGTCCAGCACAGTCTCACAGGCACACCGCGGCCTCTGAATCAGATCCAACACTTTAAACTCGATTCTGCGGCTCCTGCGCCTGTCCGCTCAGCCTCAGCAAGACTCCGTTCAGAAATCAGCCATTTTAAACTAAAGTGTACGCTGTGTGAAATTTGTGGGGAAAAGCCTCTTTAGTTTACGTGATCGAGACTCCATCTAACCCCTTCTTACGTACAGCCCACATAAAATCCCCCTCGCTTTAACATTAGCCCAACTTTTCTTCACTCTCCCCCTGCAGCGTCATGCATTCCTCTTACGACACTGAGCTCCAACAGGTGACTCACTACTTTAAAATTTGTAAGAAATCATAAGGGTTGGTTTACGTGGGGGCTTAAATATTTAACCCCCTTACGATCAAGGTTTACTGCAGGTGAGTCTGCGTCTGTCAAAAGAGGCGCAGGTGAGAGGAGCTGAGTGGAGCTAGTGCTGCAGGTGCGCGTTTGTTTTCCAGGTGAAAAGTGAACTTACCTTTGTGTACAGCTCGTTCACAGACATCGTGCCTCCCTGCTGGATCAAACTACACTAGCACGGTCCTCTTGTTTACATTAATGATCCATTTGAGTCCCTCTATGATCCGGTTCGGTCCTAAACCAGCAGAGACCTTCTAGTGCGCATGCCCCGCAGCAGGTGCCCGGCCGAGTTTCGGTCACTTTATTCGGTGTAGCTTCAGACCGAAGGAGCGCTCTCCCGTTGCTCTTTCCTGCAGTGATAACGAGCCCGTCGGGTCCTTTAGAGTAAATCCAGTGCAGGTGAAACGGGTCCGAACCGGAAGAAGGATCCAGAAATCCAGAAAAAAAAAAGGAAAGAGGAGCCTGTAGCAACCCGCAGGTGGAGGGAGGAGGCCGGTTCTTCCTGACAGCCGTGTTTTCCCACACTGCCCGCTGATTGGCTGATCCCTGGCTCCCAGCCAGGTTTCTACTACACACACACACACACACACACACACACACACACACACACACACACACACACACACACACCAGGGTGCTCAACCTGAGGCACGGGCCCCACAGAGGGTCCTGAGAGAAACTTGGGGGTCTGGTTTCTATTTCAATTGAGATTTTACAGGAATTATTGGAATATACTGAGATTACATATTTTAAACAGTTTCAGCCCTGTGATACTGGAAACTGGTGGACAGTCTCCAGAATCCACTGCCTCACAGGCAGATTAGATACTTATAGCACCATAATGTGGTCAGAAATTAGTAGCCTAAGTAAGCTATGAGTCATACAAGAACAGTTTTGTTGTGTGTGGATTGAATGGAAGAAGCAGCTATGTCCCTGCTGTTAATTCAAATGTAAAGAAATGTTTGCGTGAAGGAGCTGAAATAATCGTCCCACATTTTATATTAGTATTCAAAAAACCTATCATCAATATTGTGCCTGAACTGAAATAAAACAGCATTTATGACCTTAATTTTTTTTTCACAGTGAAGCTGATTTTCCTCATAAAATGCTAGGATTCTGCTGATGCGTGCTGATTGGCCAGTTTAAGAGAGGATGTCCTCCCACAGCTCCATCATTCAGGATGAGCTTCTGAGTGCCCACTATAAAGCAGGAAGCCCACCGAGTGCGAGTTCTTGATAATATAAGAAATGATGATAATGCTGAAGAGACATGTATAGGCCACGCTCCTTTGCATCAGTTTACATATAAATGTATTTGATTAGCATACTTTTGACTCCCCGATCTCCATATTTCTTCCACTCTTCTTCCACTCATTAACAGAATTTAGTTGCTAAGCATTGTAATAATGCTGTTGTCACAATAGCACCACTTAGCACCACCAATTAGAGACCTGCAGTCATGCAGTCTCTGCTTTCAGCAGTTTTTATCTTTCTTTTCAAAATGTTTTTCTTTTTTCCTGCTATGAAGGCCTTGGGATGACGACTGAAAGTCAAACCAACAACTGCAAAGCCAGATGAGCAGAAATAAAAAGCAAACACTGGCTGTTAATTGTCTGACGCTTGTCCACGCCTTCTCAGCTCACTGTGTTCATCCAAATGTGTCATTCCATTGTTCCCACACCTTAAGCTTTGTTCCACTTCTTTTTTTAACTGACCAAAAGAACTGAATGCAGTGGAACAAGAAAGAGAGCAGACCAATAAAAACTGAAAAATAGGTAGAGTGTAAGTAATGGACTTTATTAAGGTATTTTTATGTTTCTTTCTACTTTTAAAGGCAAATCTTGCACTTTGTAATTTAATTAAATTTAAATCTTGACTTACTTTGCAGATGAAATTAGTAAAAAATGTCAGCAACACACCAGCATGCATTTATTCATCTGTAAAATGTATTACTCTGTGCATGTGGATTAGCCTACAAGGATAGCCTGCATAGAAAAAAAAACAAAAAAGCTTTTTAAAATTTGTTTTAGGAAGTCCCAAGGCCTCTGAGGTTTATATGTGTGTGTGTAGTTTTTATGTCCTGGTGACTACTGAAACAAAAGTTTTAGTAGTTGCCTCAGTCTTTTAGAAAGGGGCTTTTAAATAACTGCCTGGAGGCATTTTCAAGACTGTGGCCATCAACCTGAAAAACTAAGCCAGCGCTGAAGTACCAAAAGCTGCAGTTCTTCTAATGCTCACATGAGGCGATTAGTGAGGCATGAGACTTTGTTTATTAATCTTAAAAAATAAATAAATAAATTATATATATATATATATATATATATATATATATATATATATATATATATATATATATATACACACACACTGAGAAATGAAGCCCTGTTACTGAGCATAGAGAATAAATTAGCTCCAGCAGCAGCATTAATAATGCAGTACTTTTGCTTAAACTACATTAATACTTCATACCCAAAGAGATGTTTAAACAATACTTTGTTCCAAACTGCTGCAGCATTTTGAGTCTCCTTCACAGTGTTTTGCTTCTGTGCAATAAGACTCCATCCAGCTGCACTATTGGAAATGTAGGATTTTGGGCTGCTTCCTTTGTGCCTCATCCAGGCCTCTTAATTCATGAATTGTTTTTAATGTTTTTGTACAGATATGCAGATAAACGAACACAAACACACAAAAGTCTGTCAGTCCAAACTTTGGGATTTTTTTCCCCCTATCAGATTTAACGAGTATAGTTTTGAGCATTTTACCATTCATATTCCAACACCCGTCACTTTTATAGCTCTTGTAATATCTCTTCACAGACATTAAACGCAACAGTATAAAGCTGGTTTTACATAAAACACCATTACGTATATAATGCAGACTTTTCCTTCACATCAGTGTGTTGGGTAATACAGACAGGCTGATACAGAGTGTTAAAAATAATATTTGTGTGAACATTAACCATGGAGCTCTTACAGCAAGAACAGAGGTGATAACAGGTCCTTTACCTTGGAGTAAGGGTAATAATCTTTGCTCATCCTCTCCAGCTGATAAATAGATCCTCATGTGCTGAAAGAAGCTGCATCAGATCCTCTGACAGTGAGTGTGGGAAGCAGCAGCTCATCTCAGACCTGTCTGAGCACAGTTATTATTCTTACTCAGCTAATGAGTCCACTCCCAAACCACTCCTTCTGCAGGTATGAACTATTTACCTGCACAAGAATCTGACAAGATGCCAGTCCACCCACAACAGGCATTATCTGAAGGCAGTGAAGCACAGGCGTGAAAAAGACAAGGAACTTCCCAACATGCTGCTTAAGGAAAAAGTTCCTACAATCTCAGTAGAGGCTTACATAGCTGCGATTTTCATGATGCTTAAAGGATGAATCTTCCTGACTCCGTGCTCCTCCGACCTCAGTGAAATTAGATGTGGCATGTTGCTCATTTCCAGCTTTGTTTTCATTTTTAGATTCTAACAGAGTAGTTTTGCATGACTAACAGCTCAAAAATAATCCCTTAATTAACTTGCAATATAAACACAAAATGCTGCAATTCATTTACATGAAAACTGGGCAACATACATGTGATTCAAAGCTTTGCATGAGCCACTCAGTTCATCCTCTGTCTGAAAAAAAAGCTCCCCCCCTTTTAAGACCTCTCTTCCTTAAAATCCAGTTTCTTATGATTGGCCAGATTCCAGAAGCTTGCTGAGGGGCAGCACCCACTGTTTAGGAGAGACTGTGTATAAAATATAAATTCAACTATGTTGGCACTTTTAAGCCAACAAACTAGCAATTTGGCTGCTGCCATGTTGTTTTTTTTGGGACCAGAAGTGGCCATATTTGGATGAGAGGGTGGAGTTTCAGGAAAAAATGTACTAAGGTCAGAGATCAAGTGAGCAGTAGGTTCATTTTGTCAAAGATTTCTATACAATCAGACTAGTTTTTGACTTCTTTCTCGGCAGGAAGAATGTAGGTTTAATTTTAAACCTAGAAGCAGTCTCCATCTTTGATATACAGTTTATGTTTAGTTTACAAAGACAGGTTAAACAAAGGCTGAATTAAATGAACATATAATTGTCATAATGTTCAGGGGACTCAAATGCAGGATTCTGAAAAGCAGTTCACAAGTTTATTGTCTGATTCAGGTTTTGGGGCTGAACAAGGGAATCTCCAGCTCCAGAACGGGTTCTGCTGTCCAAACAGGTCACTCCTCTCACTCTTGCCTCACACAATCCGAGTGACCGCTGAGTATCTGCACAGACAGAAGAAGCAGGTGAGTGAAAAGCAATAAGTTCAACAGTGCAGACAGGTAATCAAGGGCCAATTACTGACATGACTCAACTGACAATCCAGCACTGACTGAATGACCCGCTTCTGCTTAAGAAGCCACAGCAAAGTGAGGTAATGAGCCACAGGTGTGCAAATCCTCTCCAGGTGTGCAATCATCTCTCAGAAACTCCGCCTCCAGTACACGAACTACACACACACACACACACTGAGGAGAGGGAGAGAGCAAGAAGAGAACAGAGCACCAATCTTAAGCAGAACAGGCAGGCCCTGACAATAATATTCCTAGTTTAGTTCAGTTTTGCAGAGACAACATTTTTTTAAAGTAATTTTTAAATTTAGGTGATTGTTTTGTTATTGTCACAATCCTGGGCCGATGGACCGGTGTCTTGTGTTCTTTTGGTTATGTTTTATTATCTCTGATTAGGTATAGTTTTCTTTCGTGTAGGTCTTCAGTTTGTTATGGTTTTGAGTTTAGTCTGGGTTTTGTATCCTGTTGTCTTCCTGCGTCTTGGTGTTTCAGTGTCTGTTAGTTCCTGGTATCTTGTCTATTCTATTCCCTATGTTGTGTTTGGTCTGCGTTTGTGTCTGGTTTACTTCCTGTTTTAGTTTGACAGTCCTATGTTCCGTGTGTGTTGTGTTGAGTTTGCTTCCTGTGTTTTCATTAGTATGATTTTGTCCACCTGTTCTCCCCAGCTGTTTCCTGTTATCCCTTGTCATTCCCTGTGTATTTATTGTCTGTATTTCCCTCTATTCTCTGTTGCATCCTCCCTCATGGAGGTGTGGTTTGTACTGATCACTCTGTTTTCCTGTGGTTAAGTTTTGCACCGATGCTCCTGGTTTTGTGTTTATTTTGGGTTTTCTTTAATAATGTCATCATGTTCATTCAGTCCTGCTTCTGGAATTCTGCATTTGGGGCCACCCTTCTTGCCATAGCGCTCATACATGACAGTTATTTCTCAGTATTATTCTGTCCACCCCCCTCCAGCTGTGATATAATGATGAAGCGATGCAGACGGTTTCATTGTCCTTGCCCAAGTTTACCCATGAAAGCTTCAGAGGGTGTCAGAGTGACGTTTCCTCAACATGAAGATCAAATAACTTTATTAACTGCTGCAGTATGTTGTCGGTAACATACTTTAAAGTATATTAAATACTCCTTATCATCTCCTGTTAATGATTTGTAACAATCTTGTGAACATATGGGTATGGATTATGGCAGGTAATGGTTTTGGGCCCCTGTATAAGGGGACCATTAAGGGTCTGAGTGTCTGTTCTAACTGTTCAGCCCAGGGGCTTAGGATCAGAACTTTTTAATACAATCTCCACCAGATAGAAGAAGAAGAAGAAGAAGAAGAAACAGCCTTTATTGTCCCACAGAGGGGAAATTTGGGTGTAACAGCAGCCGCAGTTATTATAAATATAAGTAAAAATATAATAATTCACACTATTAAGAAAAGAATATAAATATATATAAAATCAACAAACAAGATTAACCTTAATACTACTAATAATAACACTATATACAATGTACATGATGTGCCTGTGTGTTGAACCTTAACAGGCCGGACTATTTACAGTATATTATATATTATCCTACATTGTGTAGGTTATTGTGGTTTTTGTTGGGAGCAGTGATGATAAAGCTAACAGGTCAAAAATAGTAAATGGACTGGTTCTTATATAGTGCTTTTCTGCTCTGTTGTTGTTGAGCACTCAAAGTGCTTTACACAACATGCCTCATTCACCCCATTCACACACGCACTTCTCTCTAAGCTTAAGTGCTTTCTGTCTAACATTCACACACATTCATGCTCCGACGGTTGCATCAGAGAGCAACTTGGGGATCAGTATCTTGCCCAAGGATACTTTGGCATACAGACTGGAGCAGCCACGGATCAAACCACCAACCTTCCAATTAGAAGTTGACCTCCTCTACCTCCTGAGCCACAGCCACCCTCAAGTCTGCCAAACAGTACACTAAGCCATTTGGAGATGATCTTCAGAGAACAGGCAGGTACCTCTCAGTGTTTATTGGAGTGTTTCTGCTGGTGGTCGTAGAATATGCTAATGCAGGATAAGGACTGAATTTTTTTCAGCCAGGTAAAACACACTGAGATTAAAATTTCTTTCTATGATCTCTGTGTAGTGCTTTAGAATGACTGATAAATCTCTAGTATGCTGCTAATAAGCAGAAAGTGTCAGGTGTTACCTGTTCATTAAATACATTTCACTGTGCATTGTACTGTGTATAACTGTGCATGTGACAAATAAACACTATCTTATCTATCTTATCTTATCTTAAATACTTAAAAATGGTAACAAATGTGATGTTTGCTGAGCTTTGAGCTTCCTGCAGTCTCAGAGGTAAATATTCAATCCTTTTTTAATTCCTTTGGAGCTTTCAGCTTCACATCCTGTCCTTCATTAGCAGTTTGCACAGTGATGTTCATAAATAAGAGTCAGTTATTATTATTACAAATGTTTTATAGTGAGTCACCCATATTACATCAAACTGCTGCTGCTGCCTTTATTCTTACCACATGCTTTCACAATAAAAGACTTTTGTAACGTGGCTCTCCTCCCCCTCCTACAGTAAATATTACCCAACAAAGTGTGAATCACTCAGGTGACATCACTCACCTCAGCAGTCATTTCAGTCAGGCTTTAAAGGGCAAAACAAAGCAGCATAAATATGTTAATACAGACACTGCTTCAGCTGTGTTTATTATCATGATGTGAAATATACTGAAATGAGCTCAGCTTAACCTCAGAGAACTGGTGTTATTAATAACACCTGGTGCTGTGAAGTAAGCAGCAGTGTTGCTTGTCCTGTTTTGTTGCTCTATTACAATTTTTTTTCAATTTGAATAGTATGAATAGTTTCCACAGAGGCTCCATCATCTTTTAATCACTCATTTTAATGAACTTGGCATGTTAAATAGAAGAGAAATATCCAAACAAATACACACAGAAATCATGAAACCCTGAGTGGGGCCTGGATGGGGTTTTCAATAGTTTGTAAGCTGGGGTTGAGGTGCCGACCTGGATCCCCCCTCTCTTCTGAAAGGATGGGGGCCGACACTGAGGGAAGTGAATCTGGACAGGATCTGCTCTTTCTTTGCACTGAGGAGCTTTTCCAGGATCAGGCCATGACGGTGTTCTTGCATGCCCTGGGCCTTCAGCTCTGAGCGAAGTTGCTGCTGCTGCTGCATCTGAGCACAGAGGTCACCCCGATACGCCTCAGCCGCCCGCTTCTGCCTGTGAGGACGGACAGATGGCGGTCAGACGAACAGCAGGAAGCTCACGTGGCGAAGCTCGGCTGTTTGCTTACCGTCTCTTCTCCTCCTCCTCCTTCAGTTTCTCCTCCTCGATGAATAGCTCCAGCTCCTCACGCTCCTTTTTCAACTCGGCCTGTTTCTGCAGGTTTGCGTACACTGCAGCAGGCACGCGCACACACACACACACACACACACACACACACACACACACACACACACACACACACACACACACACACACACACACGCGACAGAGGCAGTGATAAAACTTTTGGGTCTTATTCTGCCTGTCATTTGGCACATAAGCGCAAACAACAGTCAGGACCCATTCCCCGGCCTGAAGGCGCAAGGAAGCAACCCTCTCGTCTGCCAGTGAAAACTCCAACGTACATGCAGCAAGCTAAGGGGGATACAAGAATACCCACCCCAGCTCGCTGCCTCTTACTGAGGGCAACTCCAGACTGGAACAAAGTCCAGCCCCTCTCCAGGACACTGGTTCCGGAGCCCAGGCCATGTGTTGAGGTGAGCCCGACTATATCTAGCCAGTATCTCTCAACCTCACTCACTAGCTCAGGCTTCTTCCTCACCAGAGAGGTAACATTCCATGTCCCAATAGCCAGTCTCGATAGTCAGGGATTGGTCCACCCGACACACACTGCACCCGACCCCTACGACGCCTCCTGCGGGTGGTGGGTCTACAGGAGGGCGGGTCCATGCTGTCTCTTCGGGCTGCGCCCAGCTGAGCACCACGGGTTAATGGCCGGCCACCAGATGCTCTCCTTCAAACTCCCTCCCCAGGCCTGGCTCCAGGGTGGGGCCCAAGTAACCATATCCCAGGCAGGGTAAACTGTTCCCTTGTCGACATTTCCATAGGGGTCTTCTGAATCACCCTTTGTCTGGCCCCTCACCCAGGACCAATTTGTCCCCCTACCAGGGGGACAAGCCCTGGGACAACATAGCTGCGGGATTATTGGGGCATACAAACCCCTCCACCACGATAAGGTGGCAATTCACAGATGAGTAAGATATTTAATAATGGTTAATAAATTTGGCCATATTTCTAGAAATGAGAGCTGCTCCATCCAAAGTGGGATAGATGCTGTCTCTCCTAACAAGACCAGGTTGTCCCCAGAAACTCGCCAATTATCTATGAAGCTCACGTCATTTTTTTGGACACCACCCAGACAGCCAGCGATTCAAGGAGAACATGCGGCTAAACATGTTGCTCCTGGTCCAATTGGGGAGGGGCCCAGAGAAAACTACAGAGTCTGATATTGTTTTTGCAAAGTTACACACCGAGTCAATATTCATTTTAGTGACCTCCGATTGGCATAACTGGGTGTCATTACTGCTGACGTGAAAAATGATCTTAGCAAATCTATGTTTAGCCTTAGCCAGCAGGTTCAAATTTTCATGAATGTCACCTGCTCTGGCCCCTGGAAGACATTTGACTATGGTTGCTGGTGTCACTAGCTTCACCTTTCTCAAAACAGAGTCGCAGTTTGTTCCTGGGCGGGTCTGTCACCGAGTGGGGAAAAACGGTTAGAAATGTGACTTTAAACCCATCCATCCATTCTCTTCCGCTTATCCGGGGGCCGGGTCGCGGGGGCAGTAGCCTAAGCAGAGAAGCCCAAGCTTCCCTCTCCCCAGCCACCTCCTCCAGCTCATCCGGGGGGACCCCAAGGCGTTCCCAGGCCAGCCGAGAGATATAATCTCTCCAGCGTGTCCTGGGTCTACCACGGGGCCTCCTCCCGGTGGGACATGCCCGGAACACCTCACCCAAGAGGTGGCCAGGAGGCATCCTAATCAGATGCCCGAGCCACCTCAACTGGCTCCTTTCGATGTGGAGGAGCAGCGGCTCTACTCTGAGCCCCTCCTGGATGGCCACACTCCTCACCTTATCTCTAAGGGAGAGGCCAGCCACCCTTCGAAGGAACCTCATTTCTGCCGCTTGTATTCGCGATCTTACTACCTAGGCGTAGCCAGGTGGCGGAAGGCTTCTTCCTTGGTGGCCTCAGAGTCTCATCTCTGCTTTTTGCAGATGATGCGTTCCTGCTGGCTTCATCAAGGGGTGGCCTCCAGCTTACAGTGGAACAGTTCGCAGCCGAGTGTGAAGCGGCCGGCATGAGAATCAGCACCTCTAAGTCTGAGGCCATGGTCCTCAGCCGGAAAAGGGTGGAGTGCCCTCTCCGGCTCAGGAACGAGTTCTTGCCCCAAGTGGAGGAGTTCAAGTATCTCGGAGTCTTGTTCACGAGTGACTTTAAACCACAGAATGAAAACTGCTTCTCTTTGTCTCCTGTGAATTCTTATCTGAGTGTCTTAGGATTTGAACATGTCCACATAGTGAGACAGCCTAGCAAAGAGGTCTCAAACTCCAGGCCTCGAGGGCCGGTCTCCTGCAGGTTTTAAATGTGTCTCTGCTTCAACACACCTGAGTCAATATAGAAGTCATTAGCAGGACTCTAGAAAACTTGACTGCATACTGAGGAGGTAATTCAGTCATTTGATTCAGGTGTGTTGGATCAGGGACACATCTAAAACCTGCAGGACACCGGCCCTTGAGGCCTGGAGTTTGAGACCCTTGACCTAACACATTATCAATTCAAAGGTTGTTAGAAAACATGAAAGTATCTGTTAAATCGTGTGTATTAAAGCGGGTTGAAGGAGTCTGCAGCTACAAATGAAGCCACTTAAAATTGCCGCTTCCAGCCGGCTGGAAGGCCCCCTCCTTCTTCTGGGCATATCTACTTCCCAGCATGACCACACCCCTTTTCCTCAATTGCAGAGTCTCACCAAGAGGTGGCGCTTTCTTCAAAAAGAGTTTGACTTCTGTGGTTCACAAATGTTTTGTTAACATTTCGTGCTGAAGTATTTTCACTGTCTAAAACAAAGCTGCAACCAATGGTGGAACAAGTTTTGAAAATCTAAAATAGATGGATAATTTTGTAGTCAGTAGTCAGACTGAGGCACCAAACATTCTTTTGATCAATTTATTTTTGTGACTCTAATAAATAAGTAAATAAATAAATAAATAGATTTTTTTTAAGCAGCGCTGCGCTGAGCAATCTAAGCTTTCTCCCTTTTCAGTCTCAAGTTAGACGTTCCATGAACGCAGCTTCAAGCTGCACTTTTATCAATTATAAAATTATTTTAAAAGCTACCAACTAAAGGTAGCTTATAACGTGTCACTGGCATGAATATGAACACCCACCGCCTCCTCTCACTTCTGCTCCCTGGTGTCAAACCTGATTTGCATGATAGTATTGTCCCAACTGTCCTTCCACCATCAGACCATCGTTGCCTTCTCAGAAATGTGTACTGAAGATAAACTGATTGATACTCAAATTCCAAAAAGCAGGATTCATTTTTTTTAAAGCCACTTAAAAATAAACTCTGAATTACTCAAAAATGGCACTTAACAATGGGTTTTATAGAGTGATGAGCACAAATTGGAAATTTTTGTTTAAGTTATAATCGATATGTATGGAGGAGATCAGGAGGGAGGTGCAACAGTGAGCGTCTACAGTTGTCTCGTGGTTTGGGGCTACATTTCAGCCAGTGGTGCTGGAGACCTTGTCAAAAATTATTTATTAGCACAGAGACGTCCCAAACATGCTGTCAGTAAAAGCATGCCTGGATAGGCTGTTTCTTCTTCTGTTTCTTCTTATGTCGATTCCTCCAAAGAGGGCATACCGAATCACTGTCTTAATGGGCATACTTAAACTTTATGCCTATTACAATGTACAGATGCTGCCTCTTAAAATTGCCGCTCCCAGCTGGTGAGCCGGCCGCAGAGGGCCACGGTGGGGGTGGGAGAGAGGGAGAATTCCTTCTACAGAACAATCCTCTGTAATACTAATGATAGTCTGGGCTCTCTTATTTGTCTGCAAAGGTAGTTTCTGCCCTTAAAATCACTGTAGCGATTTACCAGAGATACGCAGTATTAATTTATTTTATCCAAAGGTGCGGACACTTTCTCTTTTGAGCGCCGCTTTCAGAGCGCGATTTTAATTTACAGAAAGAGACAAAGTGGTTTGTGGCAGGCAGTCTACTACATTTTAAAATTATGCAGTCTATAAATTATTTGTAAAATTGGTGATAGAACATCATGTAATTAGTGTGCTTATTTATTTTATCATCAGGTTAGGGTTATTCAGACTGAACATTAACTGTCAGCATACGCAGTTTTTGTACCTATAGATAAAAAAATAAATACTGCAGTATTCGGCTGGACATTGTTGCAGAACATTTGGTTGTTGCTCCATTTGGTCTCTTCACAGCGGCATGACTGTGATCGTTGCCGCTGTGACTATTAATTAGGAAAGAAGATTATATGTCAACAAGTCATTTACAGCCATTTAAATACAGGTAATCATTTTCTGGCAAATACCAGAAATAGCTTTTTGGTAAACAATCACTTTTAGACACAAAACCGGCACGTCACCGGCACAGGATTATTCCTGTTCTTGTAAGAGCCAGATTTTTGGGTCCCTCCCCTAAAGTAGCTTTTCACTCTTCACCCTAATTGTTTAGAACAGAGCTCCACATATTTCTTCCATATTTCTTTAGAGCAGACTACACACTCACATCATTGTTGCGATCCCGCTCCTCTCTGTCATATAAATGCGCTGTTCATTGACAGAACTCAGCGATTATCATTTCATGTTTACATTTCAAATGTACTTTTTGTTTACAAATATTAGCAGTGCCCTTTAATAATTGTTTCATGCATTCATGTTCATTAGTCATCTTGTTCAGTGTGTACATCGTCTACTTTACTGGCAGCCAGCAAATATTTATATCAGTGTTTTACAGAAAGGTTCAACATTATAATTCTGTTAGAATCATAGAACCCCTGAGCAAATATAATATGTATGAATTACAGTGTATCACAAAAGTGAGTACAGCCCTCACATTTCTGCAGATATTTAAGTATACCTTTTCATGGGACAACACTGACAAAATGACACTTTGACACAATGAACAGTAGTCTGTGTGCAGCTTATATAACAATGTAAATTTATTCCTCCCTCAAAATAACTCAGTATACAGCCATTAATGTCTAAACCAGCAGCAACAAAAGTGAGAACACCCCTAAGAGACTACACCCGTAACTGTCCAAATTGAGCACTGATTGTCAGTTCCCCTCCAAAATGTCATGTGACTTGTGTTAGGGATTATTTTTTACTCAATTAATAAAGGACAAATGTTTAAAGGTAAACTCCAGTAAATTAAATAATAAACAGTGGATCAGCCAAATAATAAACAATTAAATAATACATTAGACAGAGCAACTGATGAGAAAGTACTAGACTAACTTCTCTGTCTCAGTGCACCTTATCTTGAGGACCAGCCACAAGCACGCATAATCAAAACATCAGGAAGATGATGTGCTCCACAGCTGAGGAATCATGAGTCGTGAAAACCAGCTTGAACAAGACTGAGTGATGAAGGTCAACTCGTAGCACCCAGAGATTGTTTATGTATAGATAAGAGGAGGCTGTCAGTATAAAAATGTTGTGGTTGGACAGGAACACGGGCTCAGAGAGAGAGAGCACACACACAGGCCTGTCTCTTCTGAGTCCCCACATGCATGTGTATTTTTTCCTGATTCTTTAATATATTAAATGCCTTACTTTTTTAATTAAAGTGTTTCAGGAGTCTTCCTTCATAAAAAACCTGTTTACCTGTCACTCATTAGTGTTACTAGGTCTCAGGTGTGCATAGGGAACAGGTGTGTTCAGTTTTGTAGTACAGCTCTCACACTCTCTCATACTGGTCACTGAAAGTTCCAACATGGCACCTCATGGCAAAGAACTCTCTGAGGATCTTAAAAGATAAATTGTTGCTCTGCATGAAGACTGTTATATAAGCTGCACACAGACTACTTTACATTGTGTCAAACTGTCATTTTGTCAGTGTTGTCCCATGAAAAGATATACTTAAATATATGCCGACATGTGAGGGGTGTACTCACTTTTGTGATACAGCATAGCGGGTTGTAATTGAAAGCGCTTCCACTATCACTCCTCCTCCCGGTGGATACACAAGAGATTACTACCAGTTTTCCCAAATGCTGCTTAGGGGTCTTCCCACCTGGCTGCACTGTCTCTGTCATAAGTGGGGGATCTCATTTCGGCCTCGGACTGGACAAGGTCCCGTCACGGATCGGCCGGCCATTTTAAGTGGCTTCATCTGTCTAGCGGGATTGTTGTTCTGGTTTCTCTCACATTTGTTCTGGATCTGCAGAGACCGCGCCTCCATCACCTCGTCCATCAGCCTCTTCCTGGCCTCCCTCTGCCGGCGGCTCTTCTCCTCTTGTTTTGCCCAGACCTCCTTCAGCTGATCCTCCAACAGATGTTCCATCTCCTCCTCCTGTCTCCTCTGCCTTTGCAACTCCTCGGACAGGTACTCCCGGTACCGCCGCTGCTCCTCGCACAGCTCTGCCTGAACACACACACACACACACACACGTTTAGGTATGTGTCCTTTCTCAGGTAACAGCTGCATGACTACAGATGAGAAACATTCATCCAGCAGCATTAATCTTGTCTTGCTCTGATCTATTAAAGTCTATTAAACTGAGATCGTTCCACTCATTCCTGCATGAAGACGTTAGCAAAGCTTGGTTTCGTTTGAGATCCCTGATCTTATATTTGAATGGCTCGATTCTATTTCACGTCAAGAAATCAGAATAAAGAATAAAAACTTATTTAATCTTTATTCTGTATTATTTAAGAACAGATCATACTGATCATGTGTCTAGCCCACATGTGTCAAAAACAAGGTCTGCAGGACAACTTCGGCCACAGATCCCTTTAGGTTCTCAATAAATGTTGGTCCTGTCCTCCATGACAGTTCACTCTCTGTGTTTCTATGTTCTCCACCCTGTTTATAGCAGGGTAGTACAGCTGAGTGGAAGAGTAGACTGGAGTCCTCTGGGGCCCCCTGCTGGCCTGAAGTAGAAAGTGCAGTTACTGAAGGTCACAGAGAGCCTTAAGTCTTTCATCTTTCCAGTGAAATAGTTTGAATTTAAGGGTTGTGAGGATCATCAGAAAATCAATCTGTCACTAAACCAGAGAACTCCAAACACTAATCAGGTTTTTAAAAAATCTCAAACAATATGGCAGAAAATACATCTACAAATCCATCAATCAAACCATGCAGTATAGTTCACATTATCCATCCATCTTCTGCTACTTATCCAGGTCCAGGTCTCAGGACGATAAGCAGAGACTCCCAGACCTCACTCTCTCCAGCTACCACCTCTAGCTCTTCTGGTGGGACACTGTGGTGTTCCTAAGCCAGCTGTGAGACATAATCTCTCCAGTGTGTCCTGTGTGTGCACTGGGGCCTCCTCCCACTAGGAGATGAAACACTTCACACAAAGAGGCACCCAGGAGAAGACCCAGTCAGTAGTTGAGCCACCTCAGGTAGCTGCTATCAATGTAGATGAGTAGCAGCTCTATTCTGAAATCCTCCTGAATTACTGAACTCTGTGAGCATCTTTATGAGGGTAAAGAGTTGATCCCGTGTTAAATCATTACTTTAAACAACAGGACCATCACCGGAAGAGTAGATATAAAAATTGCTGGGTTGAGCCTCTCTCTTGCTGTAGGTGCAATCTTCAGGTTTGCTTACCTTCCTCTGGGCAGCTACTTGTTTCTCATCAGTTTCCTGTCTTAGTAGTGTCTGCAGGATGCTCATGTCCAGCTCCAGCTCCTCACGCTGCTCCCAGGCCAGTCGCTTCATCTTTAGCATTAAACACCAATCTAGCATCCTCCGTTGGCCCTGCTGCGCCCAGAGCTTCAGCTTCTGCTGCCGCTGCTCCAGCAGGAGCTCTGTCTGCTGCTGCTGCATCTGCACGATGCCACAGGGAGGACCAGAGTTCAGACTTCTCTAAGCTGGTGAATTTGATTAGAAACACTACACTGTGCTACACAATTCACTACAGAAAAATTAAGTTTACATACTGTACTATTGAAATGTAGGCAGGAGCAGTTTTTTCTTACATTTCCTGTACTATAGCTTCTACACAGGGGGTCAGGTCTTTCCCCCCGAAGACCTTATTAACTGTTTTATGGGAGGACTCATTTCAATATTAGATCTCCAGACTGACCCTTTAATTCACCTTTCAGGCATGAGATCATCTTATTTGTGTGTGTATGTTAGTGAGCTGTGACGGCCCCCTGTGGTGATTTGAGACAGTGTGAATGTAACGACTGAGGAGCAGACCAGAAGCTGGGCCTCCTCCTCTCTCAGCTCCTTCTCTTGCTGTCTCTGCTGCTCGGTCGCCTCCATCTGCTTCTTCAGGAAGCTGCGCTGCTCCTCGTTCCTCTGCTGCTGGCTCTGGATTCGGGTGCTCTCTTGCTCCTCTTTGGCTCGCCTGTCACCCGCCCACAGTTCAGAGAAGAGCCGGTCCTCCTCCTGCTGCCGCTGCTGCTGCTTCTGCCGGCTCCTCACCTGACTGGCTCGCTCTCGACTCACCTGCTGCTCGCTGAATCTGCTCTGGATGCTGCGCAGCTCCTCACACTGCTCCCTGAAATAGCACCAACCACAAAGCTAAGCTAAAATGATTAAAGGACTGGTTCACATTTTTTAAGTGTGTCTCATAATAACTCAGACACCTATGTGTCCATTAATTATGCTGCTGGTTGTTCTAAAGTGTTTCTCTCTTTAATACAGTGTTGGGGAGCGGGAAACTAAAGGTCACACCCCAATAATGCAAACTTTAAGCCTCAATACAATTTAAACAGGCGAGTTTTAAAATAGTCCCTCCCCATACAGTTATGATGAAGAGATCAAAACCTTTTTTTTGTATCAGGCTGTGAACATGTTTATGCCTGCAGTAAATGGGAAGTTTTATAATGGAAGTCTGCTGGGACCGACTCACTTCAAGCAGCTTGTATTGCGACCCTGATCAGTTTTATGAAGTACTGAAGGACTTTGAACTATTTTTTCTAAGCAGCTTTAGTTCAGTTCAGACAAACTTCTTTCAGAGTAAAGTAACTGGTAGTGTGAAATGTCCATCTTTAGAGTACCGTATTTTGCGGACCATAAGGCGCACCGCATTATAAGGTGCACTATCAATGAACAGGTCTATTTTCATAAATAAGGCACACGGGGTTATAAGGCGCATGAAAAAACATGTAGAACGAACCAAAAGCGTCAGGTAAGTTGAACTTTATTCAACTCATTCACAATAACTCAGAATATTGTTCAGTTGTAACAAATACAGTTGTAACAAATAAATCATTCATCTTCCACAAATCCATCAAATTCCTCATCTTCAGTGTCTGAGTTGAAGAGTTGGGCGATTTCTGCACCAAGCATGCCAGATGCCCTCTCGTCATTATTCGAGTCAGTCTCGTTGTTGTTACTGTTTTGTTTTGGTTGCGGCACACAGCAACCATTTTGTTAATAAATGTCATGTCCTGGGCCGGTGCCCCAGTGTTTTATGTTTTCTGGGTATTGTGTCTGTTTTCTCAGGTTATGTTTTATCTTTTGTATTTTCCCTCAGTTGGTTATTTACAGTTCCTTGTGTCTCCCTGTATTCTGTGTCAGGTTTGCATCTCTGTCCTGAATCTGTGTGCCTCTTCCCCGTGTTGTCTGCATGTTCCTTGGTTTGTCACTTCCTGTTTTATTTTGACAGTCTGGTTTTCCCTGTGCTTTGTGTTTAGTTTTGCTTTCCCTGTGTTGTTAGTTTCATTTGCCTCACCTGCTGTGCCCTGCTGTTTCCTCTTACCCTGATTACCCATTGTGTATTTAAGCCCTCAGTTTCCATGTGTTCTTTGTCGTGTCGTTAATGTTTCCCTGCCTGCGTTTCCTGTGCTCTCTGTGTCTTCCCTTCATCTCCCTCTGAAAGATTTTGTGTTCGTTCCCCGAACCTAAAATAAACGTCATTTACAGTATGCCTACCTCTGGAGTCCTGCGTTTTTGCTCTTCTCCGCCTGTCTCATAGCTGGCCATGACAATAAAAGGGCAACTTTTGCTGGCAATCTCTCGTCATCTTCTTGTCTTAACAGACACTACAATATAGTCTTTATTAATGAGGGTAAATGCAAATCATTTCTTCATTTTATATATAAGCCCTTCACAAATCATGTGCACCAGTATATTTACCGATATAAGCAAAGAAAAAACATTAAAAAAAATAAAATAAAAAATAAAAAAAGGAAATCCCTTTTTGACTCAACACCGGAAACCGGAAAACTCCGCTGTTGCTGTGTTTTGTGTACATACAGTGCTCGTACTGCGTACCTTCATACGCTGTGGCATCTCCTGGACCTCTCTTTGGCACCAAGGGGGACAGCACAAACACCCCCGGACCGCAATTATTCCTTTAGTTACTTCTAGCATTTTTGAGACAGCCGACAGCGAGTTTTATTGCACAAAAGTTGGCAACAGTGCCGACCACTGATCACCAGATTTCGCACAAATATCTGGGCCAGCATAGATGAAAATAGGCCAGATCCATCATAGTTTTCTGTGGTTTACTGCGTACGGTTTCTATTTTTGGAACAATACTTCCACTTCTTGTTGAATTTATCTCCGGTGGCTTTGGCTGCTTTCCACACCTGCTGCGCTGCACTCACAGCTTGTTCCTGTCTAAGGCCTTTGATCTGATCCGCCAGACCTGAGGCCATATCACTGCAGACCACGCAATGGTGCAGTGGAGTGGATGCCTCAGCCATCGGCGGTCAGACAGCAGTGCTCAAATAACACAAACGGACCGACATTTTCTATTTGAAAAGTGTACGTTGGGTGTTACCCCCCAGTCGTACGCTCTGGAAATTGGTTCAAAGTCAGTAAACACAACAAGAATTCATACATAAGGTGCACTGGATCATAAGGCGCACTGCCGCTTTTTGAGAAAATTTAAGGATTTTAAGTGCGCCTTATAGTCCGAAAAATACGGTAGTTCTGAGTTTAAGTTACAGTTGAAATGGACTCTAATTTTAAGGCTTTATCTCAGGAAACTGAGGTGAATGCTTGTAACTATTTTCAGCTGTTTCATTAATTCTCTCGTTACTGATCGCCTCACTTCCCACAACAGGGGTCACCACGCTCCATAAATGTGAGCTATAAAAATGAGCATGACTGCATGAGTATTAATTACAGTCAGCAGCACATGCAGCATGACTCTGAGTGAATGAACATAAAATACTGATGACAAATGCTGCAGTAGACTTTTAGGTGGAGGTTCATGCTGCTGCCACAGAATTCAGTACCTGAACTGCTGCTGCAGTTTCTCAGACACAAGCTGCTGCCTCTCACTCTCTCTCTTGTCTCTCAGCGCTTTGGCTTTTTCTCTCATCTTCGCCCATCTCTCCAAAGTCATCTCCTTCTTCCCCTCCATCTCCTGCAGGAGCTGCTGCTCCTCCACCTTCAACAGCTCCGCCAGCCTTAAAACAAGAATTGGTGGAGAGAGATATCAGAGCTAGCAGAGTGTCCACAGGAGTCACCACAGCACACCATCTGCCTCCATTTCACCATATCCCAGCATCCTCCTCTGTCACACCAACCCTCTTCATCTCCTCCATCACTACATCCTTGAATTTTCTTTGAGGTCTTCCTCTTTTCCTCCTGTCTGCAACTCCATCTTCAACATCCTTTATCTAGTATAGCCACCCTTCTTCCTCTGCACATGTCCAAACCATCTCAGCCTCACTGACTCTGAGCTGTTATCTGATGGACTTATTTCTAATCCATCCTGCTCACTTCCGCTGAAGATCTGAGAATTTTCAGCTCTACCACCTCAAACTCAGCCTTTTACCTCAGACAGACTATAAGCGTCCATGCAATCAAACCTGTGTCTCCTCTGTTCAACGTCAGCCTCGTGCCAGCTCACGGCAGCTCGGATGCCCCTCTCCATGGCTCCTCTCAGGAATCGGCGCTCCGTGTCTTTCAGCCATGACGTCTTGATGCTGCAGCTCTGCTGGTACTTCGAGAACTCCAGGACCTCACCTCGGGCTGCGTCCTGTCTCTGCCTCTGCAGCATCAGCTGTTCTGCAGGCCTCAGAGGAGGTAACTTCGCTCTCTGAAAAATACAGACATCAGTGCTACATTTACTCAGGTAATTACTTTACCTGCTTTATTACTGCAGTAGTACAGTATGTAATATTAATACTGGTTGTGTTTATGGGTTTATCTTCTGTTGCTACTGTTGGCTCCTTATTTATACCTGTAGTCCTCAGTCTTGGTTTATTAGCCCCCTTTGGTGTTCCTACTCTGTTCCCTGCAGTCTTGTCTCTGTGGTTGTTTTCTTTGTTCCATGTTAAGTTTGTATATTTGAATCTGTCATGTGTTTAGTAATTTTGATGGTCTTTTGTCTCTTGTGCTTTTGTGTCTAATTTAACTCCCTTTGTGTTGTCATCCCTGGCTTGTTCCCTTCTGTGCTCCTCTGTCTTTTCCATGTTCTAGTCCTCCTGTTCTCCCCTGTGTCGAGTTAACCATTTTTTCCAGTTCAGTTGGTTCTTCCTGTTTTATTGTGGTAAGTATAGTTTTCTGTGGCTTGTTTCCTTCTGTAGTTTTCTTCCTTCCTTCCCTTCCAGCTGTTCCCACCTGTTTCCTCTCCCTTCATTACCAGCTGCGCATTTTTTTTTTGTCTGTGTTGTATCCTTCGTGGCATCCTCTCTCTTGGTTGTGCGTTCTCCTCTAGATTCATGGTAAGTTTTCCCTCCTGATCATTTTTTTGTTATTCTGTTCTTCAGCATTAAAGCTGCTTTTCTGAGTCACTTCATGCCTCCTGAATCCTGCATCCTGCTGGCTTCGCAGTCATCGCAGTCATCACAGTACTTTCAGAGTATTATTACTTTTACTTGTTTTTTTTTCCTTTCTTTCTTTTTTTTTTTTTTTTTTTTTACAAATTATTTCTTTTTTTTTTTAACATCTGTTCGAGTACTTTTAAACCACTATATTATAACACTTTTAGCGAAATACTTTTTATGGAGTATTTCCACTTTTTTTATTTTTCCACTTTTACCTTAAAGTAATATTTCAAATTTTACACACAGCAGAGTACTTTTACGCTGGAGTATTTATACTTTTACTGCATCTTTTTTTTTACTTTCTTTTAGCTTACTTTAATTTCTATAAGTCTACTTACACGCTGCAGAAATTGTATTTAACAGCAGGAAAAGTATTATTACTTTAACCAGAGTGCTTTTGTTATTTCTGTTTTCCTGGAGTAAATGCAGGCAGTCCGTCTTACCACAGCCACAGAGTGGGGCGTGGGTCCGGTGATCTCCCGGCCCCTGGTTCTTCTCTGACTGAGCAGCATGCCGCGGGCTTCTGCTCCGGGTGTCCGTATTTCTGCCTCTAGTCTCCGGCTTTACGCTTCCGCAGCTCCGTGAATCTCACACACAAACCGGTTAAAATACAACGGCTGAGTCCTTTGCTTTCAGTTGCCATGGAAGCAACAAACAGTGTGGACGTCACAGCGACGCAGCTCATTGCATGCGTCATGCGTCATGACATATATGAGAAACATATCCGCCATGGTACTCCGGAGTGCGGCTTTCTCTTTGAGGCCAATTTGGTTTGTGGATGAGATACCATGGAAAAGAGTCTGACTTCTCCCAAATAGATAACTGATACAAAATAAAGTTAACTTACTGTAACATCTTCAGGAAATAATCATTCATATTCAGCTTGATCTCACTTTAATGACCCAGCAGACCAACATGCACACATAACACTGTACGAGCGGCAGACATCTTCTTTTTGGCACGCTTGTTCTACTCAAGAACACAGTTACAACAATGCTTATAATAGTCTCAGTCTGCCCCCTACTGGGCTCAATGTTACTGCAGCATTAACACATATTGCTGACAACATCAAATAACAAATACTCGTTCAGAAAGCAAATATGTAAGAACAATTAAACATCTACGATACCACATCTCCTCCCCTTCAAGTTGACAGCTTGTACTTGTCTGAAACGTTAAACAGTGGCAGTATAATATACACCAACATAGAACAATATTATATATATTTTTTCTTTTTTTTTTTTTTACTACAAAGAAACATCTGTGAACTTAGAGCACATAACTTCTCCAAGAAAAAAGTCTCTATCTAACAAAGTCTTTGAGATGCACAGGTGAACGTCTCTCTCGCTGAGAACGTCGCACCTCAGGCGCAGCTGGTGCATCAGGCTGAGCCTGGATGTTTGGAGCAGGTGGCAGCTCCTGAGGATCACATGACAAGGCTTGTGAAGTTGTGTCCATTATGGTGGGTAAGCAGTTGTGGGAGCCCGAGTCTGTGTCAGGTCCCGGTTCCCCCTCTGTGTCTAGTTCACTTGGGACAGTGTCTTTTAATCTGGATCTCACCTGATCCACATGTCGTTTCAGGGTTTGACCATTTCCAATGGTGACAGTGTATGACACAGGACCTGATGAGCTCAAGATAACAGCTGGGATCCACTTTGGACCGTAGGAGTAGTTTCTGATGAACACCTTGTCTCCTGGTGCAAAACTTCTCAGTTTCTTCTTTGTGTCATGACTCTCTTTCTGTTTCAGTTGTTTTTGCTGCACTTTGGTTTTTACATCAGGCATGAGCAGGTCAAAAGCTGATCTGAGTCTCCGAGACATCATCAACTCCGCTGGTGACAAGCCTGTTGTTGCATGCGGCGTAATGCGATAACTGAACAGAAATCTTGACAGTCTTGTTTGCAGTGTGTCACCTTTTACTTTCTTCATCCCCTCCTTGAAGGTCTGGACTGCCCTCTCTGCCAGGCCATTGGAAGATGGATGAAAAGGTGCTGATCTCACATGATCAATTCCATTTCGCTTCATGAATGTCGCAAATTCAGCACTTGTAAAACATGTTCCATTGTCTGATACCAACATTTTCGGCAGACCGAACACACTGAAACTCTGTTTCAGTTTCTCGATGGTAGCCTGTGATGTAGGCGATTTCACTGGGTAAATGTCCATCCATTTAGAATGAGCATCCACAATGAGGAGAAACATGTCACCTAAGAATGGCCCTGCATAATCCACATGAATCCTTGACCACGGTGATTCTGGCCATTCCCAGGGGTGTAATGGTGCAGTGGGTGGTGATTTGTGGTGTTTTTGACACTCGTCACATGACTGTACCTCTCTTTCGATACTCTCATCCATCCCCGGCCACCATACATATGACCTTGCCAGGCCCTTCATCTTTGACATGCCTGTGTGAGTCTGGTGCAGAAGTTTCAGTATTTTGTCTCTGCCTTTGGTGGGGATAATTACTCTAGCTCCCCAGAGCACACATCCATCCCTCACACTCAGTTCCATTTTTCTTTGTTGATATGGTTTGAAGCGAGTATCTGTCTGTGCCGGCCAGCCCTTTAAGGTATACTCATGAACTTGGGACAAGATGATATCCTTAGCTGTCCAGCGTTTGAGCTGTGTGGTGTCCACAAGTGTGTCATCTAATACATCCATCATTAAGACTTGTTCTGTCATCTCTTTTTCAGGGGCCGTGTCTGGTACAGGTAATCTGCTAAGCGCATCTGCATTTACATGGTGTTTTCCAGGTTTGTACACAATGTGGTACTCATAGGCACTCAATGTCACAGCCCATCTTTGCACTCTTGGTGAGCCCATCTGAGGTATAGGCTTCTTCATGTTGAAAAGAGAAATCAGGGGCTTATGGTCTGTATAAATAGTGAAGACTCGACCATACAAATATTTGTGGAATTTCTGGATGCCAAACATTACAGCCAAACCTTCTTTGTCAAGCTGAGAATATCTCTTTTCAGCTGGAGAGAGTGTGCGTGACATGAACCCCAGGGGTCTTTCACTGCCATCATTCATCTTGTGTGACAAAACGGCGCCCACACCGTATGGAGATGCGTCACAAGAGAGAATTAACTCTTGGTCTGCTGAGTAATGAACCAACACATCTGCTGAGTTCAACAGAGCCTTTGATTTCTGAAAAGCTTCTTCTTGCTTCTTTTGCCATGTCCAACGCATGTCCTTCCTTAAGAGTTCATGCAGGGGGGCCAGCAGTGTTGCCAGATTGGGAAGGAACTTGTTGTAATAGTTTAGCAAACCTAAGTATGCTTTGAGTTCTGTGACACTTGTAGGAGTAGGAGCGTCCATGATGGCTTTAACTTTCTTTTCTACAGGGTGCAGCCCCTGTGCATCCACTTTGTGCCCCAAGTACTCCACGTCATTTTGCATGAAGACACACTTACTTCTTTTCAATCGTAAGCCTGCCTCTTTCAACCTGACCAACACCTCATCCAGGTTCTTTAGATGATCTGCCTCATTCACCCCGCTCACCAAAATGTCATCTAAATACACAGCCACTAGGGGTATCCCTTTCAAAAGGCCTTCCATGGTCCTCTGGAAAATGGCTGGAGCAGAAGCCACTCCAAAAGGCAGTCTGTTATATGTGAACAGCTCCCGGTGTGTGTTCACTGTCACATACTTTTTGGACTTGTCATCCAGGAGTATTTGCTGGTAAGCGTGGCTCATATCCAGTTTTGAGAACTGCTTTCCTCCAGAAAGTGCAGCAAACAGGTCCTCCACTCTGGGTATTGGATACTGTTCCAGAGAAGCTACTGTGTTTACAGTAAGCTTGTAGTCTCCACACAACCTTACTGTCCCTATAGGCTTCAGAATCGGCACAACAGGTGCCGCCCATTCAGCATATTTCACAGGTGAGATTATGTTTTCTTTTAGCAGTCGGTCTATTTCCTCATCTACTTTTGCTCGCATGGCAAACGGAACTGATCGTGGACGGAAAAATCGTGGGGTAGCATCCCGTTTTACATGAATGGTTGCTTTTGTGCCTTTCAGGGTGCCCAACTCCTCTTTGAACACATCCTCATGTTTGCTTAAAACTTGCTGTAGTGTGTTATTTTCTGTTGTCTTTACCTGGTGCACCTTCTTAGCTTTGTGTTTGTTTTTGATTTCTCTCCAGTCCAGGTGTATTTCCTCTAGCCAGCCTCGTCCTAGCAAGCTGGGGCCGTCCCCTTCGACCACCACAAGGGGCAGTGTTTTCCTCTGCTGCTTGTACCTGACTCTGACAGCTGTTACACCAATCACCTTCACAGGATCCCCTGTGTATGATTCCAGCTTGATTTTGGCAGGCCTCAGGCTGGGGAGTTTGCAGCATTTCCAAGTCTGTTCATTTGTAACTGTTAGGCAGCATCCAGTATCAATTTCAAAGGTTAAAACTTGATCATTAAGTTCCATATCCACAGTGTAGGGGTCTACTTTTCTCAGGTGCACTGCACTCCGGCACCCTAATCTGTACAGTTTACTCTGATGCTCTTGGATACACTTGATACAGTTAAGTGTGAATGAGTCCTCTTCTGAGCTCTCACTTTTACTTCCATCACCTATCTCATGAACTTTGTGAGAATGGTAGTGTGAACTCTGCTTTTTGTCTGTCTTTTCAGTTTTTAGTCCATACTTCTTCTGGTTCTGTTTAGCTTTGTTCCTACATGCTCTTGTTATGTGGCCTACTTTGCCACAAACATAACATTTTTCTTGTTTGTACTTACAGTTGGCTGCTGTGTGATTGGTTCCTTTGCATCGATAACACTCTCTGCTTTCTCCTTTAAATGTACGAGCCTCCTGCGACCCTCGGGTGACGCTGAAACATTTTGCTGTCGCACCTGAGGTCCGTAGGTCCTGGGCATTTTTATTTACGGTCTCCAGTGACACAGCGATTGACAGAGCCTTGTCAAACGTGAGGTCTGTTTCTGACAGGAGACGCCTCTGAATTCTGTCGTCATTAATTCCGCAGACGATCCGGTCTCTCAGCCTCTGTTGCAACGTGTTGCCATAGTTACAATCCTGCGCTAAGCGACGCAGCTCGGCCACGTACTCCATGACAGTTTCACTGGGCTTGCGGTTGCGGGAATCAAATTTGTACCTTTGCACAATTTCACTGGGCTTTGGTTCAAAGTGGTTTTTCATCAGAGTTACAAGCTCTTGGAAAGTTTTGTCCTTTGGCTTGGCTGGGCTGAGAAGGTTACGCATCAGGCTGTAGGTCGATGCTCCAACGACACTTATTAATATTGCCTTTTGCCTGTCTGCGTTAGTAATCCCATTAGCTGCGAAAAACTGCTCCAGTATTTCACTGTACTCATCCCACGTTTGGCTTTTGGGATCGTACGGTGCCAACGTACCGATTGTAGCCATGTTTCCTCTTCGTATCCCCGCTCTCTCTCCCTCTGTCTTTTAGCCAAACCTGTCGCAGGCTCCCGTCACTCTTTTTGTTTTACTTCTCTTCTGAGTAATCCTCGTCGCCAAAAAGATGTAACATCTTCAGGAAATAATCATTCATATTCAGCTTGATCTCACTTTAATGACCCAGCAGACCAACATGCACACATAACACTGTACGAGCGGCAGACATCTTCTTTTTGGCACGCTTGTTCTACTCAAGAACACAGTTACAACAATGCTTATAATAGTCTCAGTCTGCCCCCTACTGGGCTCAATGTTACTGCAGCATTAACACATATTGCTGACAACATCAAATAAATACTCGTGCAGAAAGCAAATATGTAAGAACAATTAAACATCTACGATACCACACTTACAAATAAAGTTAAAGAAATCTATTTTAACATTATCCATATGATCTATCCTGCTTATAGATTACAGATTCTAGAAAGATATAGATTTTAACTGTAGCTTTTGTGATTTATGTCCTGAAACTGTTGTTCACCTGTTTTGGTATTGCCCATTTGTTAATGTATTTTGGCAAGAGTTGTGTGACTTTATTCACAGTAACTTTGAAAAACACTTTGTCTTATCATGGAAGACCATAGGCGTAGGAACCGGGGGGGATGGAGGGGACGTGTCCCCCCCAATATTGGAGACAGGCGCATCTGTCCCAACCAAAAATTACTTAGGAGAGGAGAAAAATACTTGATTTTGAAATCTTTAACTCACGTGCTTTTATTTTGAAGGCACAATGTGCACTCCCCCCCCTGTTGGGATCGTTGCCATGAACAGAGCCGGACTGAGGCATAGGCGACATATGCGGCTACCACCACCAGGGGACCCCAAGCTCACATACATTTGTAATGAAACTTTATGCTAGTGCACTGGTAACAATTATCTGTGCATTGGTAACAATTATCTGTGCACTGGTAAATATGCATTGGTAACATTTATCTGTGCACTGGTAACTATGCACTGGTAACATTTATCTGTGATCAAGCCAGTTTGCCCACGTCCTACGATTATAAAACATATACATATGTAAATTATACATGCAATCATGTAAGTGTACACAACACTATTTTTCCAAGAAACATTTGAAAAATAAGAAAGTAAAAGATCAAATAGCTTTTTTTTTAATGCTTTTCTCAGAGTATAGATCTGTCAGGTTTCCGATATGTGTCCCCCCCAATAGGAAACTCATTCCTACGCCCCTGTGGAAGACTGTATTGTTTGGTCTTGTTAAAAATTATACACAGAAAAATATCTCTGGCTACTTGATAAACCTTCTGTTGTTAATGTCAGAATATCATATTCATTGCTGCAAATACTCTGGAAGGAAATCACACTTTACTGTTTTTCACAATGAGGTCAAACAATACATTCGGTCAATTAAAGACTCAGACAAACAAAAGGCACTTAGAACCATTGAGGAATGTACTGCTTCGAATGCTTTATTTTGACCTTGAACCCCCCACCCCCCACCCCCCAGCATTCTTCTTTCTTTTCCTTTCACATCGTAATTATTTCTTCGGACTGTGTAGTGTGATGATTGTGTGCAGAATTGTTCTTTTATAAAATTAGCTGTTATTATAGGCTTTTTCTTTCTTTCTTTTTTTTTTTTTCTGTGAACACTGCATATTAACAAGTTGGAATAAAAAAACAAAAAAACTCCGGAGTGCGGCTCCCATGTCGGTCCGGGGTAGCCGCACCTCCTGGAAGCATAGGGATACATGGTTAAAATCAATCACAGTCAATGACTTTTTGCCGAGCAGTTTGGTTTTTTTCCAGATGTTAAAATATTCCTCTTATGTTGCAGATGACTGGGTACAAAGGTGTATTAGGGCCACATTGAGAAAAAAAAAAATGATTAAATTGTGCATTTTGAGAATACAGTCAAATTTTTGAGAAAAAAGTTAAAATACTATTTTGAGAAAAAAGTTGTAATTTCAAGTCAAATAATGACCACAGCTGTTATACCCTCTACAAAATGCCTTATGTAGATGAAACAACTTGATCAGCTGTCTTATTGTGTCTTGTGATTCCACATATCCCCTCTGTGCTACAAAGGTGCAATCATCGATATCCTTGCATCTGACCGTTGCCAGTTTGTGTGGTTTTTCCTTCTGAGCTTTCTGCATCATCTCTTTAACGTCCTCATACTTATCACTACATCGTGTTTATGTATTAAAAGAGAAATAATTTCCTTGTTGCCAAAACCGATTCTAAAGTATATTTTCACTAGCTCATAACACAAGACATTTTGGAAATCTTACAGCAGACCTAGTGTTGCAGTTGTTTGACTTGATGCTACAACTTTTTTGACTTTACGACTTTTTCTCAAAATTTTGACTTTATTCTCAAAATACACAATTTAATTTTTTTTTATTTTTCTCAATATGGCCCTCTTTCGTACACTGGCACAGTTCCACAGGTTAACAGAAATCCCATAAGTGTGCACCCGCATGGCGTTCACACAATGAAATATGTCGTGATAAGTTTCATTTCCAGCATCTTTCTGGTAAATTACTTGAATTAACTTGAATCTTTCATGTAGCTGACAGTCCACCAATAGCTTAATTTGGTGCCAGGACAGCCATTGAACATGAGTCATGAATGAACTTACAGTGATCTAAATGCATCAGTAACAGGAAAAATGTTGTATAAACAATTTCTCACCTGTGGAGCTTCATATTTCAGTGAGAAGCAACACTATAAAATCCCAGCACAGAAGAAAAGCACAGCAATCTGTGAGATGTTTTTAAAATTGCTGTTGTTGTATTTAAGATTTATGAATGGGAACATTTATGACTTCTTTATTTCTTTTAGGAAAGAATGCCCATAGAGCTCATTTATTAGTCTTGTGTACACAATCCTTTATTTTGCCAAGAGCAAGTACAAAGCAAACTTCATGAGGTGCATTCATCAACAATGAAATAACATACAGTGGATATAACTAGAATCACAAGAAATCAACATCCAGAAGTTACTGCATCACTCTGAGACAGGATGTTTCTCATTCTAGTGATACTGATCAGACAAAAAGTAGTCCTGGGAGGTTGTACACTTAAAGTGCTTTCATACATGTGCACAGTTGAATTCCACTGGTCCTGTCTATGCTCTCATTCAGTGGTGTTAGGCACTGGAAGATTAATAGCACTTGAGTCCAATCGCACTGGCCCACCCTCCCACCATTCATATTTCAGGAGGATGCTTCCTAGGTGTGGCATATTGATGTGGTCAGGTAAGTAGCAGAGGAGGGTTGTTAATCAGTTTCAGCTGCTTTACTGTAAATGAAATTATCAACAGGTGCTGTGTCTCCCAGCACAGTCTCAGAGCATGGAGGAGATTCCAGGAGACGGGCAGTTACTCTAGGAGAGCTGGACAGGGCTGTAGAAGGTCCTTAACCCATCAGCATGATCAGCATCTGCTCCATTGTGCAAGGAGGAACAGGATGAGCACTGCCAGAGCCCTGTGCGCAATGCCCAGCATGTGGAGCCCGATTGGCATTTGCCATGATACAAGAACTGGCAGCTCCTCCACTGCCATTCTGTGCTTTTCACAGATGAGAGCAGGTTCACCCTGAGCTCACATGACAGACATGGAATTGTCTGGAGAAGCCGTGGAGAACATTATGCTGCCTGTAACATCATTCAGCATGACCAATTTGGTGATGGGTCAGGTATAGTCATGGAGGGGAACACAGATCTCTACAGGCTAGGCAACAGCATCTGCCATCACCCGCTTTGAATGTTACCAGTCTATTAAATACACATTATTAACAGTTATCAGTCCCATAAGTGTACTTCAGACTGGCCTTCCTTCACCTGTTAGCCATCTCAGTAGGCCGTTATCACTAATTAGAGCGGTAGCTGGCAGCTGGGAGGGACTACGATGAATCCAGATCCACTCCAGACATCCACTCCAGTTCATGTCACACTGGAAAAGGGACTGGGGCAAGGCAGGTAACCACCAAAATGTGCATTTAGCCTCTTTTAACATTATTTTGTCATTAACAGAAATGGTTATCATAAAGGAAATGTGTTCAAACCTTAGTATTTTTATGCTAGTGTAGCCTGGAAATTGTTGTTACTGCTGTATTACTTTAAGTGATCCTAACCTCAAAGTGCTGCATGACATGCTTTTAAAATGAATAGCGTCACTAATGTTAAGTTAGACTTTACTTCCCATGTGTCAGATATGTCACTTAAATAAATTAATAAAAAAAATAGCCTCTGTTTCTTCAGGTCCTTGCTGCTAGCCTTTATCTAGACCATTTAGGCTGGTCCCAATTTAATCTATTTTTCTTGTCGGTGTTTGTGTATTGCTTCATCACATCCTGTCCAGTATCTGCAGCCGAATCGAATGTTATCAGTCCCTTACGCACGTTATCAACGATTATCAGACCCATAGTTAAGGGCCAGGAGGGGCCGTTTCCACCTCCTAGCCGGTCAAAAAGGTTATTGTCATCGTACTAATCGAGGATCACTGTTCCGTTGTGATGTGGACTGGAGTGGATATCTGGAGCAGATCTGGATTCCACTCTAATTAGTGATAACGGCCTACTGAGATGGCTAGCAGGTGCACTGTTGCCAACTTGGGGACTTTGTTGCTAGATTTAGCGGATTTTCAGACCCCCCTAGCGAGTTTTCCTGGTGACATCGGCGACTTTTGGAGAGTTTTTTGTTAACTTGAAATCCTCCGCTGTCGCCGGGTTTTGTGTACATACAACCTTCGTACTGCATCCGTTCAGATGCTTTGGCATTGCCCGGACCTCCGAGAGTACCTGGCTGTTGGTATGTACCATAAGTCACGTGACCTTAATGGCGGCAGTGGGTCTGTTGGTGTCTTCTTGATGCAGGCGGCGGATACGATGCCGCATTGAGCGGTGGGGCCATTGCTGTGATACGTCAGCATATATGTCTATGGATTCACAAATCCTGCTGAAGAATGGAAGCCTGTTCATTCAGTCTGTTTACATGTTTGTTATTTTACACAGGAGGAAGCACTTTGGCGAAGTCTACTTCACTGCAGACTGGCTTTTAAAGAATCAGTCAGCCTTTTGCTATTTTTGCTCTGTATCTTTTCTGTTTACATTTTAATAGCACACCTGTAAGGCTTTTGTTATGGGGGGAAAAAAAGCATTAATTTATTTGAGGAGCATTATTATTTAAATGCCAGTGGTTTATTTTTGAGCAATTTCTCCTGTGAAGGTTAATAAAAGTGTCTGTGTGACATTTGGGACATGTAGCTTTGACTCAGAAGTGCCTTTTTGTTTTTACCTTTGTGAAGAAAAAATATCAAGATATATTTCGTATATCACCATTGAGGTAAAAAATATTGAGATATTATTTTGGTCCATATCGCCCAGCCCTAGTAGTTCTAAACATATTTAGGGTGTTTTTCTTTACTTTTTGTCTCTCTAAAGATGTTATTCCTCTCTCCTACATCCTTGATTGCAACTACATGCAAATAACCAATTATGCAAATTAAGTGATGACGTCATATACCGACTTCCAGCAACTTTTAGGACAGCCAATAGCTACTTTCCTTGCTGAGGAATTGGCAACAGTGAGCAGGTGCAGGAGGGCCAGTCTGAACTACACTTACGGGACTGATAACTGTTAATAAAGTGCATTCAAGGACTGATAATATTCAAATCAGCAGAATTAGAGCGGTAGCTGGCTGCTGGGAGGGACTACGATGAATCCAGATCCACTCCAGACATCTATTCCAGTCCACGTCACACCGGAACAGTGTTCCTCGATTAGAACGATGATAACAACCTTTTTGACCAGCTAGGAGGTGGAGACAGCCCCTCCTGGCCCTTAACTATGGGTCTGATAACTGTTGATAACATGCAGTTAATGGACTGATAACATTCGAAGCGGGTGGTATCTGTATAGTAGGTTACCCTTATACTTTAATAACAAGTAGTATATCTGAAAAATATATAACAGAAAAACCTGTGTTTGTTTCTTCTGTTTAGTCATGTAAGTGTTTTGTCTTTCTTTTAGACCTAATGTCAAGCAGAGGTATGTGTAGCTGCTTTTTTGGTGTTTTATATTGCAAAATGATATAAAATTTGTGCTTCTCTTTAATATTGTTTTTGTTAGTGCTGATTTGCTTTGTCTTAATCGTTTATTGAGAAGACAGAACTGTTATAACAGAGGAGTAAAAGAAAATCCTCAAATCTACATTCCAACAATGAATGAGGAGTGTTGACTCTCCAATGATACCCACAGCAGCAGAGGCCACTGGTTTGGCACCAGAATTTATAAATGTAAAATTCATTTATGTTTTTACTACAAATGTACAAGATGGCGCCAGTGTCTGCGGCCGGCCGTCTGTCTCTGCGAACTCTGGTTGTTTTCCTGCTGTTTTGGATGTTGATCATTTAACCCTGTAGCAAACGGTCCCAGCGCAGGCCGTGGGCGGGCCCCCCCGGAGAGGCGAGAACAGGAGGAGAGGCAAAAGCCACCCTAGAGGAGCCGGACGGAGCCACGGCAGCAGGAAGGCAAGGAGAGACAGCATCCGCAGAAGCTTGGAGAGACGAACCAGAATTTATGTCAATGTCAACGTCCAGGTGAACAGCCACATTAGAGTAAACCTCCCTCCCCCTTCTCTCTCCCTCCTTTCTCTCCGTTCCTCCCCCCTCCCCCGTCTGCGCTCCCACTGTGATTCTGGAGCGAGGTCGAGGCAAAGGAGTGTGGACATCCGCAACTTCCCAATTCTGTCTTATTGTCAATAATGATGTTATTGGTTTTCTTAGGAGGTTCCATTGGAACCATCCATTGACCTGAAGAAAGAACTTCACTGTACAGAGCCCGTATTGGGTTTTTTGTCCGGGAATTCGATGGAGGAGGTAAGGCCGAAGCCCGAGTCTCCTCATTCCCTGTCATGCCCGGGGAGGAAACGGGCGAGGAAGGGCAAACACGCAGGACACCAGAGGTAAACATCACTGAAAAGGGATTTATTTAAGCAGGGAAAAAACAAATACAAAAACCTTGGAAGGGAGATGACGGGCAGACACGGGCAGACACAGGGAGCACAGGGAACACACGGGCACACAACATCACACGCAGGCGCAATAATGTCAATGACGCGACAAGTAGCATGGGAAACACAAGACTTAAATACACAGAGGGGCTGAAGAGGGAAGAGGAAACAGGTGGGCACACAGGTGATTATGATTACCCTAACGGGGGGAAAGCAAAACTGAAGACAAGGAACAGACGACCATCAAAGTAAAACAGGAAGCCAGAAGGGGGAGACAAAGACGCAGACGCAGACTAGACACCAGGAAAACATGTGGAACAAGATGACAACATAGAAACCGAGAAAATAACAGAAACACCAAGAAAACATAACACACTGGGCCACCGGCCCAGGACATGACAGTACCCCCCCCTCAAAGGCCGGCCCCCGACGGCCACAAACACAAAAGAAAAACCAAACCCAGACCAGGGCGGGAGGCGGGGGACCAGGACGGAGGGACCAAAGAACACAAAACACAGGAACCCAAAACAGAACCACAGAGCAGAACCAAAAATCAACGGCAAAAGCCGGAACAGACACTCCAAAAAAGACAGAAGGCAACCAAAAAAAAAACGAAACAATCTTGGGGGTTAACAAGGGTCAGAAAAACAAAAACAAAAACACAGGAACCAGGAAGACAGTTCATAACGTACAGTAGGTTCTGCAGGGAAGTCCAAAAACAGAGCAGGGGGAAGCAGTCCAGCAGGGCCAATGGCAAGGGACAAACAAAACAAAACACAGGCCCAAAACAGAAAACATAGTTCAGGAGGCCGCACAGGCCAAGGGGCCACAAAGCAGAGGCTGGATGAGGGAGGCCGACCGCGCTCCCAGCGGCGGCGACGTGGAGGAGACGCTGGAGGCCGACCGCGCTCCCAGCGGCGACGGCGACGACGTGGAGGAGACGCTGGAGGCCGACCGCGCTCCCAGCGGCGACGGCGACGACGTGGAGGAGACGCTGGAGGCCGACCGCGCTCCCAGCGGCGACGGCGACGACGTGGAGGAGACGCTGGAGGCCGACCGCGCTCCCAGCGGCGGCGGCGACGACGTGGAGGAGACGCTGGAGGCCGACCGCGCCCCCAGCGGCGGCGACGTAGAGGAGACGCTGGAGGCCGACCGCGCTCCCAGCGGCGGCGGCGACGACGTGGAGGAGACAGGACTGGGGGCCGACCGCGCTCCCAGCGGCGGCGGCGACGAGGAGGAGTCACTGGAGGCCGACCACGCTCCCAGCGGCGGCGGCGACGAGGAGCAGACACTGGAGGCCGACCGCGGGGCATGCGGCGGCGGCGACCGGGAGCAGACACTGGAGGCCGACCGCGGGGCATGCGGCAGCGGAGACGAGGAGCAGACACTGGAGGCCGACCGCGGGGCATGCGGCGGCGGAGACGGGCGACCCCGGGCTCTGGTGGGGAACCCTCGGGCGGCGTGGAGCACTCGGACTGAGCGGGACCCCCTGGCTCGGAGCGCTCGGACTGAGCGGAGACCCCCACCGGCTCGGAGCGCTCGGACTGAGCGGAGACCCCCACCGGCTCGGACTGAGCGGGGCCCTCTGGCGCGGAGCGCTCGGACTGAGCGGAGACCCCCACCGGCTCGGACTGAGCGAGGCCCTCTGGCGCGGAGCGCTCGGACTGAGCGGGACCCTCTGGCTCGGAGCGCTCGGACTGAACGGAGACCCCCACCGGCTCGGACTGAGCGGGGCCCTCTGGCGCGGAGCGCTCGGACTGAGCGGAACCCTCTGGCTCGGAGCGCTCGGACTGGGCGGGACCCCCTGGCTCCGGCGCGGGACCCTCTGGCTCGGGGCGCTCGGACTGAGCGGAGACCCCCAATGGCTCGGACTGAGCGGAGGCTAGAGCGGGAGCTGACTGACGACGAGGGAGAGCGGGCAGCGGCACTGCTGAAGGCCAAGATGCTGTAGAGGACCGGAGTGCCGGCTGGGTGGTCGTCATCCTGGGCAGCAGGGGCTGCGTGGAAGCAGGCCGGGAGACGACTGGCTGCGTGGAAGCAGGCCGGGAGACGACTGGCTGCGTGGAAGCAGGCCGGGAGCTAGAGAGAGCAGACTGCGAGCTAGGGAGAGCTGGCTGCGTGGAAACAGACCGAGAGCTAGGGAGAGCTGGCTGCGTGGAAACAGACCGAGAGCTAGCTGACACTGGGGCCTGAGAGGGAGCTGACACTACCGGAGCTACAGAGGGAGCAGGAGCTGAGGGAACTGGGACCAAAACCGAAGGAACTAAGACAGGGGCTGAGGGAACTGACTGAGAGGGCACTGAAACAGCTGACACTGGGGACCGAGGAAGAGCTACTGGAACTGACTGAAGGCGAGGGAGAGCTGCTGGCTGCGTGGGAGCAGCCGGAGAGCTAGGGAGAGCTGCTGGCTGCGTGGAAGCAGCCCGAGAGCGAAGGAGAGCTGCTGGCTGCGTGGGAGCAGCCCGAGAGCTAGGGAGAGCTGCTGGCTGCGTGGAAGCAGCCCGAGAGCGAAGGAGAGCTGCTGGCTGCGTGGGAGCAGCCCGAGAGCTAGGGAGAGCTGCTGGCTGCGTGGAAGCAGCCCGAGAGCTAGGGAGAGCAGACTGCGTGGAAACAGACTGCGAGCTAGAGGGAGCAGACTGCGTGGAAGCAGACTGCGTGGAAGCTGACTGAGGTGGCTGAGGGGTGACTATTGCAGGCGGCGTAGGTGACTGAGGCGCTGGTGCTCCCACCCGCGGAACAGGAACGGGTGCAGAGGCCCGCCCGTCCGGGGCTGCCCCCCCCCCCCCGCGGAACAGGAGCGGGAGCAGGGAGCTCCGCAGAGGCCGGCTGAGGGAAAGCTGCTGGAGCCTGAGCCGACTGGGGAGACTGAGCCGGAGCCGGAGCCGACTGGGGAGACTGAGCCGGAGCCGACTGGGGAGACTGAGCCGGAGCCGACTGGGGAGACTGAGCCGGAGCCGGAGCCGACTGGGGAGACTGAGCTGACACGGGAGACTGAGACTGAGCTGACACAGGAGACTGAGACTGAGCTGACACGGGGGACTGAGACTGAGCTGACACTAGGGACTGCTGTAGGTGAAGGGTGGAGGTTAAGAAATCCTGCACTAACCCATGCAGAGAGCCAAATAGCCAAGAGTAATCGTCGACTAGCCCTTGCAGCTGGGCCGTGAGCTGTTGCTGTTCCTGCTCACATGGGTCAGCCAGAAGGTCCATAACCAGTGAATCCACCCTACGGATAATGGTCTGCTTTGCCACCTCAGGGAGGGGAAAGGCAGGGGGGTGATGGGAATACCTGTCCGTAGGCATAGTAGCATTGAAGCCAGTGTTACTCACGGAAACGGAGGATTGGGCGTGAAGTGGTGAAGCGGTCTGCGGCGTTATACCGCTCGGGTCTAGGGGTGCCTTCCGCTGTTGCTGCCGGGAACTCCCTCTCCTCCGCGGCTGCCGAGGAAGGGAGGGATCAGCGAAAGGGGAGGCAGGTGAGTGACGATGACGGGGACTGTTCAAAGACGCCGGGCCCCCCAGCGCTAGACGAGTGCCGTCGAAAAAATTGGAGCCGGAGGGGGTTTTGTAATGGTCGCGTCGTTCTGTCATGCCCGGGGAGGAAACGGGCAAGGAAGGGCAAACACGCAGGACACCAGAGGTAAACATCACTGAAAAGGGATTTATTTAAGCAGGGAAAAAACAAATACAAAAACCTTGGAAGGGAGACGACGGGCAGACACGGGCAGACACAGGGAGCACAGGGAACACACGGGCACACAACATCACACGCAGGCGCAATAACGTCAACGACGCGACAAGGAGCATGGGAAACACAAGACTTAAATACACAGAGGGGCTGAAGAGGGAAGAGGAAACAGGTGGGCACACAGGTGATTATGATTACCCTAACGGGGGGAAAGCAAAACTGAAGACAAGGAACAGACGACCATCAAAGTAAAACAGGAAGGGTTAGGGTTAGGGTTAGGGGGTTAGAGGGTTAGGAACAAGGTTGGGACCCCGACTCCCCCATCTTTGGGGACCGGGGAATGCACGGGCCATCCTCCCCTCCTGTCTCCCCCTCCCCCCTTGGAATAGGCCCCTTGGCCCTCGCATGTGGTCCCCCCGGTCATCACGACGGCGACCGCGGCGGACCACCGTCCAACTGGACATCGTCCAATATAAAGCACCCCAAAAAAAACTTTCTTTTAAAAAAACCCACAACCAAGGAAGCAGCAGTTGCTGTGTAATTAGCTAAATCAGCTTGTTATAAAATAAAATCTGAAACCTGCAAAAAAAACAAACAACCAAGGGAGCAGCAAAATTGCTGTATAAATAGCGAAATCCGCTTTTAGAAGTGTCCTCTCTTTTTTTAAAAAAACCAAAAAAAACCCAATGAAATAAAATCTGAAAACTGAAAACAAACAAACAACCAAGGGAGCAGCAAAATTGCTGTATAGATGGCTAAACCAGCTTTAAGGGTTGTCTTCTGTTCTCCAAAAAAAATTTTTTTTAAATCAAAACAAACCCCTTATGAAATAAAATATGAAATAAAATGTGTTTTGAAAACCGAAAAATGAGCTCTTAATTTATTTAGCCTCCAATAGCGACGTTTCGGCTGCAAAAGCAGCCTTCATCAGGCTGGAGGCGTAATATATGGCTCTGGATACAGCTGTGTAGATCCTTTCCCTTCAGCTGTCAGGCACAGAATGACAGGCTCTCTGCCTTCCCACTATTTATAACCTCCTCCTCTGGGGGTGTGGTTTAAAGGAGGTAAGTAAAATAAGGTACATAAGTGTAAACCCAGGTAAGTAAATGTAACCCAAAATATTTTTAAAGGAGGTAAGTAAAATAAGGTAAGTAAAATGCACACCAAATTGTTTTTAAAGGAGGTAAGTAAAATAAGGTAGGTAAAATGTACACCAAATTGTTTTTAAATTAATTCCTACTTTTTTAAGAAAATGTACTGGTTTTAATGACTTTAAATGATTAACCTATCCTTTTGATCCATGATGAACTTTCTTTAACCTAATAAAGTTATTTATTTTTTCACTGTTTTTAATGTCTTTTTCTCAAAGGTTTTTAACTTTTCCTTGTTTTTATATTTTTTAATTTTATCTTCTTAATTGAACTCTAATAAACTCAACAGAAAGGGTCTATCAGATCAACTAAAATTATATCACTAAGAAATTATAAGAATAACCTAAAAAAAGAAGATAAATTAGGAATAATTGAATAAATGAGTACTAATTTAAGTACATAGATAATTAAATCAAATTAAATATATTAACTAAGGGGAAAAGGTTGAATAGGGTAAGGGTTAGAAGAGGGTAGGGTTAGGGTTAGGGGGTTAGGGTTAGGGTTAGGGTTAGGATATAGGATGAAAACCATTTTTGGCAAACGGGCACTCAAAATAACTCAAAAAGTATAAGTGCCAGGGTGACCATACTTTGCACAGAGAGTCTGTCTGAGGGTCTCTACATGTCCACCAAGTTTGGTGGGTGTGGTACATTTCCTTCATGTAGCTGCCATTGACTCCCATTCATTTGAAATTTTCGGGCACTTGAAATAACTCAAAAAGTATAAGTGCCAGGGTGACCATACTTGGCACAGAGGGTGTGTTGGAGACGTCCTACCCACCCACCAAGTTTGGTAGTCCTAGGCCCTGCCCTTCCTATAGCTGCCTTAGACTCCCATTCATTTCTCACACTTGGTCCCCTTTCGGGTAGGAGTGTCCAATCAAGACGGGTTAGGGTTAGGGTTAGGGACCTTGAGTATGAGGTAGGGGCCCAGCGGTCACCAGGCCCCACCTATGCACTGGCCATCCGGTCGGGCACAACACCCTTCCCCTGTTCAAAAAATTACCCATCTTGGGTCTTATGTAAAAAATTGCCAAGTGCCCGTCGCGACGTTTCGACCGGTATAGGTCTTCTTCAGGCTGGGCTTGGGGCTAAATGATTTTTTTGACGCCTGTTTTGGCCTTTTTATGCTGTCCAATTTCCTTCGTTTTTCCTTTTCTGTTTCCCTTTTTCCCTTTTTGCTTTTTCTATCCCTTTCTTTTCCTTTTATTCCCTTAATTCCCTCCCTGTGTCCTTTTTCCTTTTTTCCAATTTCCCTTTTTCCTCCAATTTTCCCTTTTGATGTTTTTCCTCTGTCACCTTTCCTCTTTTCCTTCTCGGCTTCCCCTATTCTGCTGCGGGAGGGGAAGGTTCCTTATCTCCTATATACCTCATTTTGGGCTTTAAATGGGGAGGAGGAACCTTTTATTTCCTTCTCCTTTAGCCAAGGGGGCGTTTAGCGAAGGATTAGGCTTAAGGTTAGGGTTCAGGGTCAAGGGGGGGAGGATAAATTAGGGTTTAGGGTGAGGGTTAAGGTTAGGGTTAGGGTTGGGGTTGGGGTTAGGGATAGTGCCGGGTGATTGGGTTTAAATTTAGTTTAGGGGGTGGTGGAAGGACCAAATTAGTTTTAGATTTTTTGGGGGGGGAGGGGGGCATCGTGTCCTGCCCCGGGGCACGGGCTGGTTAGGGACCTTGAGTATGAGGTAGGGGCCCAGCGGTCACCAGGCCCCACCTATGCACTGGCCATCCGGTCGGGCACAACACCCTTCCCCTGTTCAAAAAATTACCCATCTTGGGTCTTATGTAAAAAATTGCCAAGTGCCCGTCGCGACGTTTCGACCGGTATAGGTCTTCTTCAGGCTGGGCTTGGGGCTAAATGATTTTTTTAACGCCTGTTTTGGCCTTTTTATGCTGTCCAATTTCCTTCGTTTTTCCTTTTCTGTTTCCCTTTTTCCCTTTTTGCTTTTTCTATCCCTTTCTTTTCCTTTTATTCCCTTAATTCCCTCCCTGTGTCCTTTTTCCTTTTTTCCAATTTCCCTTTTTCCTCCAATTTTCCCTTTTGATGTTTTTCCTCTGTCACCTTTCCTCTTTTCCTTCTCGGCTTCCCCTATCCTGCTGCGGGAGGGGAAGGTTCCTTATCTCCTATATACCTCATTTTGGGCTTTAAATGGGGAGGAGGAACCTTTTATTTCCTTCTCCTTTAGCCAAGGGGGCGTTTAGCGAAGGATTAGGCTTAAGGTTAGGGTTCAGGGTCAAGGGGGGGGAGGATAAATTAGGGTTTAGGGTAAGGGTTAAGGTTAGGGTTAGGGTTGGGGTTGGGGTTAGGGATAGTGCCGGGTGATTGGGTTTAAATTTAGTTTAGGGGGTGGTGGAAGGACCAAATTAGTTTTAGATTTTTTGGGGGGGAGGGGGGCATCGTGTCCTGCCCCGGGGCACGGGCTGGTTAGGGACCTTGAGTATGAGGTAGGGGCCCAGCGGTCACCAGGCCCCACCTATGCCCTGGCCATCCGGTCGGGCACAACACCCTTCCCCTGTTCAAAAAATTACCCATCTTGGGTCTTATGTAAAAAATTGCCAAGTGCCCGTCGCGACGTTTCGACCGGTATAGGTCTTCTTCAGGCTGGGCTTGGGGCTAAATGATTTTTTTGACGCCTGTTTTGGCCTTTTTATGCTGTCCAATTTCCTTCGTTTTTCCTTTTCTGTTTCCCTTTTTCCCTTTTTGCTTTTTCTATCCCTTTCTTTTCCTTTTATTCCCTTAATTCCCTCCCTGTGTCCTTTTTCCTTTTTTCCAATTTCCCTTTTTCCTCCAATTTTCCCTTTTGATGTTTTTCCTCTGTCACCTTTCCTCTTTTCCTTCTCGGCTTCCCCTATTCTGCTGCGGGAGGGGAAGGTTCCTTATCTCCTATATACCTCATTTTGGGCTTTAAATGGGGAGGAGGAACCTTTTATTTCCTTCTCCTTTAGCCAAGGGGGCGTTTAGCGAAGGATTAGGCTTAAGGTTAGGGTTCAGGGTCAAGGGGGGGGAGGATAAATTAGGGTTTAGGGTAAGGGTTAAGGTTAGGGTTAGGGTTGGGGTTGGGGTTAGGGATAGTGCCGGGTGATTGGGTTTAAATTTAGTTTAGGGGGTGGTGGAAGGACCAAATTAGTTTTAGATTTTTTGGGGGGGAGGGGGGCATCGTGTCCTGCCCCGGGGCACGGGCTGGTTAGGGACCTTGAGTATGAGGTAGGGGCCCAGCGGTCACCAGGCCCCACCTATGCACTGGCCATCCGGTCGGGCACAACACCCTTCCCCTGTTCAAAAAATTACCCATCTTGGGTCTTATGTAAAAAATTGCCAAGTGCCCGTTGCGACGTTTCGACCGGTTTTGGTCTTCTTCAGGCTAGGCTTGGGGCTGAATGATTTTTTTAACGCCTGTTTTGGCCTTTTTATGCTGTCCAATTTCCTTCGTTTTTCCTTTCTGTTTCCCTTTTTCCCTTTTTGCTGTTTTCCTATTCTATCCCTTTTTCCTTTTCTTCCCTTAATTCCCTCCCTGTATCCTTTTCCTTTTTTCCTTTTTCCTCCAATTTTCCCTTTTGATGTTTTTCCTCTGTCACCTTTCCTCTTTTCCTTCTCGGCTTCCCCTATTCTGATGCGGGAGGGGAAGGTTCCTTATCTCCTATATACCTCATTTTGGGCTTTAAATGGGGAGGAGGAACCTTTTATTTCCTTCTCCTTTAGCCAAGGGGGCGTTTAGCGAAGGATTAGGCTTAAGGTTAGGGTTCAGGGTCAAGGGGGGGGAGGATAAATTAGGGTTTAGGGTAAGGGTTAAGGTTAGGGTTAGGGTTGGGGTTGGGGTTAGGGATAGTGCCGGGTGATTGGGTTTAAATTTAGTTTAGGGGGTGGTGGAAGGACCAAATTAGTTTTAGATTTTTTGGGGGGGAGGGGGGCATCGTGTCCTGCCCCGGGGCACGGGCTGGTTAGGGACCTTGAGTATGAGGTTAGGGTTAGGGGTTAGGGTTAGGGTTAGGGTTAGGGTAGGGTTAGGGTTAGGGGCCTAAGATAGTGAGGGCCTGGCGATAGCCAGGCCCCACTTAATGCACTGGCCATCCGGTCGGACAAATGCCCCTCCCTTGGTCAAAAAATTACCCACTATTGGGTTCTGAGCAAAAATTTCATGATGGCCTAAGGCCCGTCGCGACGTTTCGGCTCCTTTGAGCCTTCTTCAGGCTTGGGCCTAAGGCTTCCGTGTGTTCTTTTCTCTTCTTTTTCTTTCTTTGTTTTACGTGACTCTTTTGTTTGTCTTTCCTTATGTTTTTCTCTTTTTCTTATTTCTTTCTGTTTTTATGTGACTCTTTGTTTGTCTTTACTTTTAATCTTTGTGTCATTGCTCCTCTTTGTTTTTTGTCTTTCTGTTTTTACGTGACTCTTTTGTTCGTCTTTCCTTATGTTTTTCTCTTTTTCTTATTCCTTTCTGTTTTTACGTGACTCTTGGGGTAGAGATGGGATAGGAGTAGGATTAGGATCGGGGCCCGGATTAGGGTTTGGGTTTAGGATAGGGGTTAGGAGTTGGGATGGGGTTAGGGTATGAGGTAGGGGTTATAAAATTAGGATTGGGGTTCGGGTTATGATTTCCTTTAATTTTTCCTTTTTTCTGTCCCCTATTATGGCACCCCCTGTTCTCTTTGTCTGCCCACCTGGGGCTCACAACTTTCCTATTGTTCTTCCTTAAATCCCCTCTCTTGGGTTCTTTCCTTTTGTTCTGTGTTGTAGCCTGTCTCTTTGCTTTGGCTTCTATTTTTGTGTTGGCACCCCCTTATCTTTTCCATCTTTCCTTTTTCTGATTTCCTTTCCCTTTTTGGATCGTCTAACCCTTTATGTTTGTCCTCTTGATTCCCTTCTTTGTTTCCCTCCCTATATGTTTTCCCAATTTCCTGTTTTGGTCTTTCTAGGGTTAGGGGTGGGATGGGGTTAGGGGTGGGGATAGGGTTAGGATTAGGGCCCGGGATAGGGTTAAGGTTAGGGTTAGGGTCTGGGGGTAAGGGTTAAGGTTAGGGTTGAATTCGGGGGTGGTTAGGGTTAGGATTAGTTTTATGGGAGGGGCACGCCCCGCCCCGGGGCACGGGCTGGTTAGGGAGTCTAAGATAGTGAGGGCCTGGCGATAGCCAGGCCCCACTTAATGCACTGGCCATCCGGTCGGACAAATGCCCCTCCCTTGGTCAAAAAATTACCCACTATTGGGTTCTGAACAAAAATTTCATGATGGCCTAAGGCCCGTCGCGACGTTTCGGCTCCTTTGAGCCTTCTTCAGGCTTGGGCCTAAGGCTTCCGTGTGTTCTTTTCTCTTCTTTTTCTTTCTTTGTTTTACGTGACTCTTTTATTTGTCTTTCCTTATGTTTTTCTCTTTTTCTTATTTCTTTCTGTTTTTATGTGACTCTTTGTTTGTCTTTACTTTTAATCTTTGTGTCATTGCTCCTCTTTGTTTTTTGTCTTTCTGTTTTTACGTGACTCTTTTGTTCGTCTTTCCTTATGTTTTTCTCTTTTTCTTATTCCTTTCTGTTTTTACGTGACTCTTGGGGTAGAGATGGGATAGGAGTAGGATTAGGATCGGGGCCCGGATTAGGGTTTGGGTTTAGGATAGGGGTTAGGAGTTGGGATGGGGTTAGGGTATGAGGTAGGGGTTATAAAATTAGGATTGGGGTTCGGGTTATGATTTCCTTTAATTTTTCCTTTTTTCTGTCCCCTATTATGGCACCCCCTGTTCTCTTTGTCTGCCCACCTGGGACTCACAACTTTCCTATTGTTCTTCCTTAAATCCCCTCTCTTGGGTTCTTTCCTTTTGTTCTGTGTTGTAGCCTGTCTCTTTGCTTTGGCTTCTATTTTTGTGTTGGCACCCCCTTATCTTTTCCATCTTTCCTTTTTCTGATTTCCTTTCCCTTTTTGGATCGTCTAACCCTTTATGTTTGTCCTCTTGATTCCCTTCTTTGTTTCCCTCCCTATTTGTTTTCCCAATTTCCTGTTTTGGTCTTTCTAGGGTTAGGGGTGGGATGGGGTTAGGGGTGGGGATAGGGTTAGGATTAGGGCCCGGGATAGGGTTAAGGTTAGGGTTAGGGTCTGGGGGTAAGGGTTAAGGTTAGGGTTGAATTCGGGGGTGGTTAGGGTTAGGATTAGTTTTATGGGAGGGGCACGCCCCGCCCCGGGGCACGGGCTGGTTAGGGACCTAAGATAGTGAGGGCCTGGCGATAGCCAGGCCCCACTTAATGCACTGGCCATCCGGTCGGACAAATGCCCCTCCCTTGGTCAAAAAATTACCCACTATTGGGTTCTGAGCAAAAATTTCATGATGGCCTAAGGCCCGTCGCGACGTTTCGGCTCCTTTGAGCCTTCTTCAGGCTTGGGCCTAAGGCTTCCGTGTGTTCTTTTCTCTTCTTTTTCTTTCTTTGTTTTACGTGACTCTTTTGTTTGTCTTTCCTTATGTTTTTCTCTTTTTCTTATTTCTTTCTGTTTTTATGTGACTCTTTGTTTGTCTTTACTTTTAATCTTTGTGTCATTGCTCCTCTTTGTTTTTTGTCTTTCTGTTTTTACGTGACTCTTTTGTTCGTCTTTCCTTATGTTTTTCTCTTTTTCTTATTCCTTTCTGTTTTTACGTGACTCTTGGGGTAGAGATGGGATAGGAGTAGGATTAGGATCGGGGCCCGGATTAGGGTTTGGGTTTAGGATAGGGGTTAGGAGTTGGGATGGGGTTAAGGTATGAGGTAGGGGTTATAAAATTAGGATTAGGGTTCGGGTTATGATTTCCTTTAATTTTTCCTTTTATGGCACCCCCTGTTCTCTTTGTCTGCCCACCTGGGGCTCACAACTTTCCTATTGTTCTTCATTAAATCCCCTCTCTTGGGTTCTTTCCTTTTGTTCTGTGTTATAGCTTGTCTCTTTGCTTTGGCTTCTATTTCTGTTAAATTCCCTCTCTTGGGTTCTTTTTATAGCCCTTTTCTTTGGCTTCCATTTGTGTTGGCACCCCCTTATCTTTTCCATCTTTCCTTTTTCTGATTTCCTTTCCCTTTTTGGATCGTCTAACCCTTTATGTTTGTCCTCTTGATTCCCTTCTTTGTTTCCCTCCCTATATGTTTTCCCAATTTCCTGTTTTGGTCTTTCTAGGGTTAGGGGTGGGATGGGGTTAGGGGTGGGGATAGGGTTAGGATTAGGGCCCGGGATAGGGTTAAGGTTGGGGTTAGGGTCTGGGGGTAAGGGTTAAGGTTAGGGTTGAATTAGGGGGTGGTTAGGGTCAGGGATTAGTTTTATGGGAGGGGCACGCCCCGCCCCGGGGCACGGGCTGGTTAGGGACCTAAGATAGTGAGGGCCTGGCGATAGCCAGGCCCCACTTAATGCACTGGCCATCCGGTCGGACAAGTGCCCCTCCCTTGGTCAAAAAATTACCCACTATTGGGTTCTGAACAAAAATTTCATGATGGCCTAAGGCCCGTCGCGACGTTTCGGCTCCTTTGAGCCTTCTTCAGGCTTGGGCCTAAGGCTTCCGTGTGTTCTTTTCTCTTCTTTTTCTTTCTTTGTTTTACGTGACTCTTTTGTTTGTCTTTCCTTATGTTTTTCTCTTTTTCTTATTTCTTTCTGTTTTTATGTGACTCTTTGTTTGTCTTTACTTTTAATCTTTGTGTCATTGCTCCTCTTTGTTTTTTGTCTTTCTGTTTTTACGTGACTCTTTTGTTTGTCTTTCCTTATGTTTTTCTCTTTTTCTTATTTCTTTCTGTTTTTACGTGACTCTTGGGGTAGAGATGGGATAGGAGTAGGATTAGGATCGGGGCCCGGATTAGGGTTTGGGTTTAGGATAGGGGTTAGGAGTTGGGATGGGGTTAGGGTATGAGGTAGGGGTTATAAAATTAGGATTGGGGTTCGGGTTATGATTTCCTTTAATTTTTCCTTTTTTCTGTCCCCTATTATGGCACCCCCTGTTCTCTTTGTCTGCCCACCTGGGACTCACAACTTTCCTATTGTTCTTCCTTAAATCCCCTCTCTTGGGTTCTTTCCTTTTGTTCTGTGTTGTAGCCTGTCTCTTTGCTTTGGCTTCTATTTTTGTGTTGGCACCCCCTTATCTTTTCCATCTTTCCTTTTTCTGATTTCCTTTCCCTTTTTGGATCGTCTAACCCTTTATGTTTGTCCTCTTGATTCCCTTCTTTGTTTCCCTCCCTATATGTTTTCCCAATTTCCTGTTTTGGTCTTTCTAGGGTTAGGGGTGGGATGGGGTTAGGGGTGGGGATAGGGTTAGGATTAGGGCCCGGGATAGGGTTAAGGTTAGGGTTAGGGTCTGGGGGTAAGGGTTAAGGTTAGGGTTGAATTCGGGGGTGGTTAGGGTCAGGGTTAGTTTTATGGGAGGGGCACGCCCCGCCCCGGGGCACGGGCTGGTTAGGGACCTAAAGTAGTGAGGGCCTGGCGATAGCCAGGCCCCACTTAATGCACTGGCCATCCGGTCGGACAAATGCCCCTCCCTTGGTCAAAAAATTACCCACTATTGGGTTCTGAGCAAAAATTTCATGATGGCCTAAGGCCCGTCGCGACGTTTCGGCTCCTTTGAGCCTTCTTCAGGCTTGGGCCTAAGGCTTCCGTGTGTTCTTTTCTCTTCTTTTTCTTTCTTTGTTTTACGTGACTCTTTTGTTTGTCTTTCCTTATGTTTTTCTCTTTTTCTTATTTCTTTCTGTTTTTATGTGACTCTTTGTTTGTCTTTACTTTTAATCTTTGTGTCATTGCTCCTCTTTGTTTTTTGTCTTTCTGTTTTTACGTGACTCTTTTGTTTGTCTTTCCTTATGTTTTTCTCTTTTGGATCGGGGCCCGGATTAGGGTTTGGGTTTAGGATAGGGGTTAGGAGTTGGGATGGGGTTAAGGTATGAGGTAGGGGTTATAAAATTAGGATTAGGGTTCGGGTTATGATTTCCTTTAATTTTTCCTTTTATGGCACCCCCTGTTCTCTTTGTCTGCCCACCTGGGGCTCACAACTTTCCTATTGTTCTTCATTAAATCCCCTCTCTTGGGTTCTTTCCTTTTGTTCTGTGTTGTAGCTTGTCTCTTTGCTTTGGCTTCTATTTCTGTTAAATTCCCTCTCTTGGGTTCTTTTTATAGCCCTTTTCTTTGGCTTCCATTTGTGTTGGCACCCCCTTATCTTTTCCATCTTTCCTTTTTCTGATTTCCTTTCCCTTTTTGGATCGTCTAACCCTTTATGTTTGTCCTCTTGATTCCCTTCTTTGTTTCCCTCCCTATTTGTTTTCCCAATTTCCTGTTTTGGTCTTTCTAGGGTTAGGGGTGGGATGGGGTTAGGGGTGGGGATAGGGTTAGGATTAGGGCCCGGGATAGGGTTAAGGTTAGGGTTAGGGTCTGGGGGTAAGGGTTAAGGTTAGGGTTGAATTCGGGGGTGGTTAGGGTCAGGGTTAGTTTTATGGGAGGGGCACGCCCCGCCCCGGGGCACGGGCTGGTTAGGGACCTAAAGTAGTGAGGGCCTGGCGATAGCCAGGCCCCACTTAATGCACTGGCCATCCGGTCGGACAAATGCCCCTCCCTTGGTCAAAAAATTACCCACTATTGGGTTCTGAGCAAAAATTTCATGATGGCCTAAGGCCCGTCGCGACGTTTCGGCTCCTTTGAGCCTTCTTCAGGCTTGGGCCTAAGGCTTCCGTGTGTTCTTTTCTCTTCTTTTTCTTTCTTTGTTTTACGTGACTCTTTTATTTGTCTTTCCTTATGTTTTTCTCTTTTTCTTATTTCTTTCTGTTTTTATGTGACTCTTTGTTTGTCTTTACTTTTAATCTTTGTGTCATTGCTCCTCTTTGTTTTTTGTCTTTCTGTTTTTACGTGACTCTTTTGTTCGTCTTTCCTTATGTTTTTCTCTTTTTCTTATTCCTTTCTGTTTTTACGTGACTCTTGGGGTAGAGATGGGATAGGAGTAGGATTAGGATCGGGGCCCGGATTAGGGTTTGGGTTTAGGATAGGGGTTAGGAGTTGGGATGGGGTTAGGGTATGAGGTAGGGGTTATAAAATTAGGATTGGGGTTCGGGTTATGATTTCCTTTAATTTTTCCTTTTTTCTGTCCCCTATTATGGCACCCCCTGTTCTCTTTGTCTGCCCACCTGGGACTCACAACTTTCCTATTGTTCTTCCTTAAATCCCCTCTCTTGGGTTCTTTCCTTTTGTTCTGTGTTGTAGCCTGTCTCTTTGCTTTGGCTTCTATTTTTGTGTTGGCACCCCCTTATCTTTTCCATCTTTCCTTTTTCTGATTTCCTTTCCCTTTTTGGATCGTCTAACCCTTTATGTTTGTCCTCTTGATTCCCTTCTTTGTTTCCCTCCCTATTTGTTTTCCCAATTTCCTGTTTTGGTCTTTCTAGGGTTAGGGGGGGGATGGGGTTAGGGGTGGGGATAGGGTTAGGATTAGGGCCCGGGATAGGGTTAAGGTTGGGGTTAGGGTCTGGGGGTAAGGGTTAAGGTTAGGGTTGAATTCGGGGGTGGTTAGGGTCAGGGTTAGTTTTATGGGAGGGGCACGCCCCGCCCCGGGGCACGGGCTGGTTAGGGACCTAAGATAGTGAGGGCCTGGCGATAGCCAGGCCCCACTTAATGCACTGGCCATCCGGTCGGACAAGTGCCCCTCCCTTGGTCAAAAAATTACCCACTATTGGGTTCTGAACAAAAATTTCATGATGGCCTAAGGCCCGTCGCGACGTTTCGGCTCCTTTGAGCCTTCTTCAGGCTTGGGCCTAAGGCTTCCGTGTGTTCTTTTCTCTTCTTTTTCTTTCTTTGTTTTACGTGACTCTTTTGTTTGTCTTTCCTTATGTTTTTCTCTTTTTCTTATTTCTTTCTGTTTTTATGTGACTCTTTGTTTGTCTTTACTTTTAATCTTTGTGTCATTGCTCCTCTTTGTTTTTTGTCTTTCTGTTTTTACGTGACTCTTTTGTTTGTCTTTCCTTATGTTTTTCTCTTTTGGATCGGGGCCCGGATTAGGGTTTGGGTTTAGGATAGGGGTTAGGAGTTGGGATGGGGTTAAGGTATGAGGTAGGGGTTATAAAATTAGGATTAGGGTTCGGGTTATGATTTCCTTTAATTTTTCCTTTTATGGCACCCCCTGTTCTCTTTGTCTGCCCACCTGGGGCTCACAACTTTCCTATTGTTCTTCATTAAATCCCCTCTCTTGGGTTCTTTCCTTTTGTTCTGTGTTGTAGCTTGTCTCTTTGCTTTGGCTTCTATTTCTGTTAAATTCCCTCTCTTGGGTTCTTTTTATAGCCCTTTTCTTTGGCTTCCATTTGTGTTGGCACCCCCTTATCTTTTCCATCTTTCCTTTTTCTGATTTCCTTTCCCTTTTTGGATCGTCTAACCCTTTATGTTTGTCCTCTTGATTCCCTTCTTTGTTTCCCTCCCTATTTGTTTTCCCAATTTCCTGTTTTGGTCTTTCTAGGGTTAGGGGTGGGATGGGGTTAGGGGTGGGGATAGGGTTAGGATTAGGGCCCGGGATAGGGTTAAGGTTAGGGTTAGGGTCTGGGGGTAAGGGTTAAGGTTAGGGTTGAATTCGGGGGTGGTTAGGGTCAGGGTTAGTTTTATGGGAGGGGCACGCCCCGCCCCGGGGCACGGGCTGGTTAGGGACCTAAAGTAGTGAGGGCCTGGCGATAGCCAGGCCCCACTTAATGCACTGGCCATCCGGTCGGACAGATGCCCCTCCCTTGGTCAAAAAATTACCCACTATTGGGTTCTGAGCAAAAATTTCATGATGGCCTAAGGCCCGTCGCGACGTTTCGGCTCCTTTGAGCCTTCTTCAGGCTTGGGCCTAAGGCTTCCGTGTGTTCTTTTCTCTTCTTTTTCTTTCTTTGTTTTACGTGACTCTTTTGTTTGTCTTTCCTTATGTTTTTCTCTTTTTCTTATTTCTTTCTGTTTTTATGTGACTCTTTGTTTGTCTTTACTTTTAATCTTTGTGTCATTGCTCCTCTTTGTTTTTTGTCTTTCTGTTTTTACGTGACTCTTTTGTTTGTCTTTCCTTATGTTTTTCTCTTTTGGATCGGGGCCCGGATTAGGGTTTGGGTTTAGGATAGGGGTTAGGAGTTGGGATGGGGTTAAGGTATGAGGTAGGGGTTATAAAATTAGGATTAGGGTTCGGGTTATGATTTCCTTTAATTTTTCCTTTTATGGCACCCCCTGTTCTCTTTGTCTGCCCACCTGGGGCTCACAACTTTCCTATTGTTCTTCATTAAATCCCCTCTCTTGGGTTCTTTCCTTTTGTTCTGTGTTGTAGCTTGTCTCTTTGCTTTGGCTTCTATTTCTGTTAAATTCCCTCTCTTGGGTTCTTTTTATAGCCCTTTTCTTTGGCTTCCATTTGTGTTGGCACCCCCTTATCTTTTCCATCTTTCCTTTTTCTGATTTCCTTTCCCTTTTTGGATCGTCTAACCCTTTATGTTTGTCCTCTTGATTCCCTTCTTTGTTTCCCTCCCTATTTGTTTTCCCAATTTCCTGTTTTGGTCTTTCTAGGGTTAGGGGTGGGATGGGGTTAGGGGTGGGGATAGGGTTAGGATTAGGGCCCGGGATAGGGTTAAGGTTAGGGTTAGGGTCTGGGGGTAAGGGTTAAGGTTAGGGTTGAATTCGGGGGTGGTTAGGGTCAGGGTTAGTTTTATGGGAGGGGCACGCCCCGCCCCGGGGCACGGGCTGGTTAGGGACCTAAAGTAGTGAGGGCCTGGCGATAGCCAGGCCCCACTTAATGCACTGGCCATCCGGTCGGACAGATGCCCCTCCCTTGGTCAAAAAATTACCCACTATTGGGTTCTGAGCAAAAATTTCATGATGGCCTAAGGCCCGTCGCGACGTTTCGGCTCCTTTGAGCCTTCTTCAGGCTTGGGCCTAAGGCTTCCGTGTGTTCTTTTCTCTTCTTTTTCTTTCTTTGTTTTACGTGACTCTTTTGTTTGTCTTTCCTTATGTTTTTCTCTTTTTCTTATTTCTTTCTGTTTTTATGTGACTCTTTGTTTGTCTTTACTTTTAATCTTTGTGTCATTGCTCCTCTTTGTTTTTTGTCTTTCTGTTTTTACGTGACTCTTTTGTTTGTCTTTCCTTATGTTTTTCTCTTTTGGATCGGGGCCCGGATTAGGGTTTGGGTTTAGGATAGGGGTTAGGAGTTGGGATGGGGTTAAGGTATGAGGTAGGGGTTATAAAATTAGGATTAGGGTTCGGGTTATGATTTCCTTTAATTTTTCCTTTTATGGCACCCCCTGTTCTCTTTGTCTGCCCACCTGGGGCTCACAACTTTCCTATTGTTCTTCATTAAATCCCCTCTCTTGGGTTCTTTCCTTTTGTTCTGTGTTGTAGCTTGTCTCTTTGCTTTGGCTTCTATTTCTGTTAAATTCCCTCTCTTGGGTTCTTTTTATAGCCCTTTTCTTTGGCTTCCATTTGTGTTGGCACCCCCTTATCTTTTCCATCTTTCCTTTTTCTGATTTCCTTTCCCTTTTTGGATCGTCTAACCCTTTATGTTTGTCCTCTTGATTCCCTTCTTTGTTTCCCTCCCTATTTGTTTTCCCAATTTCCTGTTTTGGTCTTTCTAGGGTTAGGGGTGGGATGGGGTTAGGGGTGGGGATAGGGTTAGGATTAGGGCCCGGGATAGGGTTAAGGTTAGGGTTAGGGTCTGGGGGTAAGGGTTAAGGTTAGGGTTGAATTCGGGGGTGGTTAGGGTCAGGGTTAGTTTTATGGGAGGGGCACGCCCCGCCCCGGGGCACGGGCTGGTTAGGGACCTAAAGTAGTGAGGGCCTGGCGATAGCCAGGCCCCACTTAATGCACTGGCCATCCGGTCGGACAGATGCCCCTCCCTTGGTCAAAAAATTACCCACTATTGGGTTCTGAGCAAAAATTTCATGATGGCCTAAGGCCCGTCGCGACGTTTCGGCTCCTTTGAGCCTTCTTCAGGCTTGGGCCTAAGGCTTCCGTGTGTTCTTTTCTCTTCTTTTTCTTTCTTTGTTTTACGTGACTCTTTTGTTTGTCTTTCCTTATGTTTTTCTCTTTTTCTTATTTCTTTCTGTTTTTATGTGACTCTTTGTTTGTCTTTACTTTTAATCTTTGTGTCATTGCTCCTCTTTGTTTTTTGTCTTTCTGTTTTTACGTGACTCTTTTGTTTGTCTTTCCTTATGTTTTTCTCTTTTTTGGATCGGGGCCCGGATTAGGGTTTGGGTTTAGGATAGGGGTTAGGAGTTGGGATGGGGTTAAGGTATGAGGTAGGGGTTATAAAATTAGGATTAGGGTTCGGGTTATGATTTCCTTTAATTTTTCCTTTTATGGCACCCCCTGTTCTCTTTGTCTGCCCACCTGGGGCTCACAACTTTCCTATTGTTCTTCATTAAATCCCCTCTCTTGGGTTCTTTCCTTTTGTTCTGTGTTGTAGCTTGTCTCTTTGCTTTGGCTTCTATTTCTGTTAAATTCCCTCTCTTGGGTTCTTTTTATAGCCCTTTTCTTTGGCTTCCATTTGTGTTGGCACCCCCTTATCTTTTCCATCTTTCCTTTTTCTGATTTCCTTTCCCTTTTTGGATCGTCTAACCCTTTATGTTTGTCCTCTTGATTCCCTTCTTTGTTTCCCTCCCTATTTGTTTTCCCAATTTCCTGTTTTGGTCTTTCTAGGGTTAGGGGTGGGATGGGGTTAGGGGTGGGGATAGGGTTAGGATTAGGGCCCGGGATAGGGTTAGGGTTAGGGTTAGGGTTAGGGGGTTAGGGTTAGGGTTAGGGTTAGGGTTAGGGGGTTAGGGTTAGGGGTTAGGGTTAGGGGTTAGGAAATCAAAAAATTGAATCCCGGTGTCACTATGACACCGGGATTATGCGCTGGCCCTTCCCGTGGCAAGCCAGGTCGGAACCAGACCCACATCCCGGTCCCCAAATCATTATGCGACCCCACTGTGGTCACGTGACCCCTGATTAAGGCCCGGTGACCCCTGGTTAGGGTGAGGGCCCGGTGACACCTGGTTGGGGTTAAGGCCCGGTGGCCCCTGGCTGGGGTGAGGGCCCGGTAACATCTGGTTGGGGTTAGGGCCCGGTGACCCCTGGGTTAGGGTTAGGGTTAGGGGGGTTAGGGTTAGGGTAGGGGTGAGGGTTAGGGGGTTAGGGTTAGGGGGTTAGGGTTAGGGGATTAGGGTTAGGGTTAGGGCCAAGTGTCCTGGGTGGGATTTTAGGGTCCAATTATCATTGTGATCGGGGTTGGGGCCAAATCAATATTGGTTAGATTTAGGGTCTAAATGTTCCGAATTGGGTTTATAAATTTGGGATGGGGTTTGCCAATCATGTTTTGCATCCACAGGTTTTGGTTGCGTCATTATGTGACCCCACTGTGGTTACGTGACCCCTGATTAGGGCCCGGTGACCCCTGGTTAGGGTGAGGGCCCGGTGACACCTGGTTGGGGTTAGGGCCCGGTGACCCCTGGTTGAGGTGAGGGCCCGGTGACACCTGGTTGGGGTTAGGGCCCGGTGACCCCTGACTGGGGTGAGGGCCCGGTGACACCTGGTTGGGGTTAGGGCCCGGTGACCCCTGGGTTAGGGTTAGGGTTAGGAAGGTTAGGGTTAGGGTTAGGGTAGGGGTTAGGGTTAGGGGGTTAGGGTTAGGGGGGTTGGGGTTAGGGTTAGGGCCAAGTGTCCTGGGTGGGATTTTAGGGTCCAATTATCATTGTGATCGGGGTTGGGGCCAAATCAATATTGGTTAGATTTAGGGTCTAAATGTTCCGAATTGGGTTTGTAAATTTGGGATGGGGTTTGCCAATCATGTTTTATATCCACAGGTTTTGGTTGCGTCAATCATTGAATTTGATGGACTCAAGATCATTGGGGCCTAATTTATTTGAGGTTCAGGCCTCGTGGGTGTATTGTGTCTAGTTTTGTTATCCAAACCCTTTCTGCTCGCAGTCTTTGTGCTGCAGACCAGTTTGGGTTGTGTTGGATGACCGAGGCTTTCACCGACGGCCATCCATGTTGTAAAAAATGGTGAACCAGAGGAGTATTAGTCTCCTTCTGCCTTAAAACATTATAGCGATGTTGAGTGAACCTAGTCAGCAACGTGTTCTTGGTTTCACCAACATATTGGATCCCACATCTTGAGCAAGTGATCAAATATACACAATTTTTGGTATGGGGGTCCCCCCATGCCAAGTTTTTGAAGACCCGGTTATTGCTTTTGCTGCGGATCCACCTTTGTTGAGAATAGAAGTCCGTATGGCCTTTGGGTCCTCGGGTTATTAGGGATTTAACTTTGGCCCTGACCAAATAATCTTGTAGGTTTTTATTTTTTCGGAATGCAGCAATGACCCTGTGATCCTGGAGGGTCCCTGACTGGTCAATTATGTTATTGAAGTTTTTCCGGAGTGCCTTGACCAGTTTGACTGCTGGTAGGGAATATGTGGTGACCAGGGGAATAACTGAGGAGATTTGGATAGGTTTCTGTATTAGAAATGTCTTAAGGCTTGATCTTAAAAAGGAGCGGCTATAGCCTCTAGTGCTCAATGCTGTAAATAGCGTTTTTGTGGCCGATATGAAATCATCCTTGTGGCTACATATTCTGTGGAATCTCAAAAGTTGGGATTTCACAAGGCCTGCAAAGGTGTGCCGTGGATGATAACTGTTTTTATGGAGTAGAGCATGTGTGTCCGTCTCCTTGAAAAAGACCTTGGTCACCAATCTGTTAGTTGTGCAAAAATTAGGGCCTTTGAATGTGGTAGTGTCTAGGAAGTCCACTGTGGCACAATTGGTGGTTGCTTTCAATTTTATGGATGGGTTGTGGTTATTAAGAGTCATCAGGAACTCATCAAAGTCCTCCAAAGGGTGAGGCCAGACACCCCAGATATCATCAAGGAACCTATAATAGTACAGGGGCTTTTTGGGGCAAGATGCTAAAGCAGCAGTCTCCCACTCAGCCATGAAGATGTTTGCATAGGCTGGTGCGAATTTCTTGCCCATGGCCGTACCTTTGATTTGTAGATAATATTCTCCATTAAATTCAAAGT